>NC_090174.1:63942176-63959676 GCF_024679245.1 Pseudorasbora parva | reverse complement strand
ATCTGTCTGTCTGTCTGTCTGTCTGTTCATCTGTCTGTCGGTCTGTCTGTCTGTTCATCTGTCTGTCTGTCCATCCGTCTGCCTGTCTGTTCATCTGTCTGTCTGTCTGTCTGTCTGTCTGTTCATCTGTCTGTCTGTCTGTCTGTTCATCTGTCTGTCTGTCTGTCTGTCTGTTCATCTGTCTGTCTGTCTGTTCATCTGTCTGTCTGTCTGTCTGTCTGTCTGTCTGTCTGTCTGTCTGCCTGTCTGTTCATCTGTTTGTCTGTCTGTCTGTCTGTCTGTCTGTCTGTTCATCTGTCTGTCTGTCTGTCTGTCTGTTCATCTGTCTGTCGGTCTGTCTGTCTGTTCATCTGTCTGTCTGTCCATCCGTCTGCCTGTCTGTTCATCTGTCTGTCTGTCTGTCTGTCTGTCTGTCTGTCTGTCTGTCTGTCTGTTCATCTGTCTGTCTGTCTGTCTGTCTGTTCATCTGTCTGTCTGTCTGTTCATCTGTCTGTCTGTCCATCCGTCTGCCTGTCTGTTCATCTGTCTGTCTGTCTGTTCATCTGTCTGTCTGTCCATCCGTCTGCCTGTCTGTTCATCTGTCTGTCCATCTGTCTGTCTGTCTGTCTGTTATTAAGGTTTTTGTGGTAAATGGATCATTAGTTTGAGCCTTGAATCTTCCCCCAGGTTGTGAATTATGACAGATGAAGTAAAGGCCAGTTAGTTTATCATCACTGTGTGTGTGTGTGTGTGTGTGTGTGTGTGTGTGTGTGTGTGTGTGTGTGTGTGTGTGTGTGTGTGTGTGTGTGTGTGTGTGTGTGTGTGTGTGTGTGTGTGTGTGTGTGTGTGTGTGTGTGTGTGTGTATTATTACTAACGCTTTGCTTTATTCATGTTAATTAATTGTTGCCGAAGAGCCCTGAGTGTGAAGCGTCTGCGGGTGGATCTGCAGACGAGCTCCGGCTCTCCTGATGAGATGAAGCCGTCGGTCTCTCGAGGGCTTATATTACTGCCACAGCGCACACACTCCGGCTTTATTCCTCTCGTTTCAGAAGAGTCCATCCGTCTTTTAAAGCAAAGGTTTGGTGCCCGAGAGAGTCGGATCAATCGATCAGCCGGAGTCTCTTTCAGCCCACAGGCCTCAGAGTCCAGAGAACGAAGCTCTGTTCTTCATCAGCTGCAGCTTTATTTGAAGAAGTCACTTGAAAAGAATTGAAACATTTCTGCAAAACAAGAACGAGCATCTGCCAATGGCCTCGGAGAAATAACCCTAATACAAAGGAAAACAAGTTTATTCCTCTGTCCACAATGGTGGAAATTAATGGAAGCCCGTTTCCGCCGCTACATAAAACAAAAAAAAATTATATCACGCAATTGTGACTTTACAGGACCTTCTCAAAAAATTCGCATATTGTGATAAAGTTCATTATTTTCCATAATGTAATGATAAAAATTAAACTTTCATATATTTTAGATTCATTGCACACCAACTGAAATATTTCAGGTCTTTTATTGTTTTAATACTGATGATTTTGGCACACAGCTCATGAAATGCATGGAGGCGATCCGCCTGTGGCACTGCTGAGGTGTTCTGGAGGCCCAGGATACTTCGATAGCGACCTTAAGCTCATCCAGAGCGTCGGGTCTCGCGTCTCTCAACTTTCTCTTCACAATATCCCACAGATTCTCTATGGGGTTCAGGTCAGGAGAGTTGAGCACAGTAATACCATGGTCAGTGAACCATTTACCAGTGGTTTTGGCACTGTGAGCAGGTGCCAGGTCAAGCTGAAAAACCAAATCTTCATCTCCATAAAGCTTTTCAGCAGATGGAAGCATGAATCCAAAATCTCCTGATAGCGAGCTGCACTGACCCTGCCCTTGATAAAACACAGTGGACCAACACCAGCCGCTGACATGGCACCCCAGACCATCACTGACTGTGGGGACTTGACACTGGACTTCAGGCATTTGGGCATTTCCTTCTCCCCAGTCTTCCTCCAGACTCTGGCACCTTGATTTCCCAATGACATGCAAAATTTGCTTTCATCCGAAAAAAGTAGTTTGGCCCACTGAGCACCAGTCCAGTGCTGCTTCTCTGTAGCCCAGAAGTGTCTTGAGCTGGGGAATGCGGCACCTGTAGCCAATTTCCTGCTCACGCCTGTGCACGGCGGCTCTGGATGTTTCTCCTCCAGACTCAGTCCACTGCTTCCGCAGGTCCCCCAAGGTCTGGAATCGGTCCTTCTCCACAATCTTCCTCAGGCTCCGCTCACCTCTTCTCGTTTTTTGCCACACTTTTTCCTTCCCACTGAGGTGCCTTGATACAGCACTCTGGGAACAGCCTATTCGTTCAGCAATGTCTTTCTGTGTCTTCCCCTCTCGCTTGAGGGTGTCAATGATGGCCTTCTGGACAGCAGTCAGGTCGGCAGTCTGACCCATGATTGCGGTTTTGAGTAATGAACCAGGCTGGGAGTTTTTAAAAGCCTCAGGAATCTTTTGCAGGTGTTTAGAGTTCATTAGTTGATTCAGATGATTAGGTTAATAGCTCGTTTAGAGAACCGCTTCATGATATGCTAATTTTTTGAGATAGGAATTTCGGGTTTTCAGAGCTGTGTGCCAAAATCATCAATATTAAAACAATAAAAGACCTGAAATATTTCAGTTGGTGTGCATTGAATCTAAAATATATGAACGTTTAATTTTTATCATTACATTATGGAAAATAATGAACTTTATCACAATATGCTAATTTTTTGAGAAGGACCTGTATATCACACAATTGTGACTTTATGTCACGAAAAAAAGTCAGAATTCTGAGATAAAAAGTCTCAATTACTCTTTTTATTTTTTTATTTAATGGCGTAAATGGGCTTCCATAGATATTTGTTCTTGTTTAAAGTACAAACTCACTTCATTAATCAAGTCTTAAGGGTCCTGCACACTGTGCGATTTTTCAAAATCCTTTGCGAATGTCCCTTGTCAGACTGTACGAACATGATCGCCATGGCACACTGTAAGATCTCAGTTGGCATTAATGTCAGACTGCACGATAGTGAAGGCGCGCTAAAAACGGACGCGCACAAGAAAACTCGTCCGGAGTTTTATATCATCAGTGAATGACGCGTTGGGTGACGGTGAGCTGCGTTACACACGAGACTGAAATGCTGGCTACAAAGAAATCTCTAGCACTCGTTTTGGTCGTAGTTTGTCTTGAAAAACGGAGATATTTGGCTGTCGTCGTAGGAGAAGTCACACTGCAGGATTGTGCGCCAAATCTTCTGACACTGCCAGAATTTCGTCTGAGGTCAAATGTGATCGCAGCGCTCATTAATCGGCTGCCGGTGAACATGTCAAACGAACGACCAAAGACGTCAGATTTTAGCCTAGAGTCAGAGGAATCTTTTAGGATTTGCTAAATTTGTCCCAGACGGCCAAATCGTGGCCAAAATCGCAGTGTGCACCCGGCTTTAGTCTCTTCTACAGTAAATGTGTCTTTATTTGAGAATTGCCATTATCTTTTGCAGTGTATGTGTGGAATACTGGAAATACTAAAGATGGTGGAATAAACACACGGAGAGCAGGAGCAAAAAAAAAAAAAAAAAAGCGAGTTAAACGCCGCTCCGGGTAGATGGAGTTTTTAAAGTGGTGCCGATAATGTGAGGAATGGTGTGGCGGACAGACCTGAAGCGCATTAAACCATCCAGCCATTTCACACACCATAACACACACCGTCCTCGGCTGAGAGAGACACCATTTGTCGAAATATTAAGACAAAGAGCCGAGAGACAGAGGGAGGAGTGTTGAATTATGGGGACGACAGAGGACGAATCTTATCACAACACCTCCAGGTGGCTGGCCGCCATTCACCCCAAAACAAAAGGAAATACACAGATCAGGCATAACAATATGACCGGTGAATAACACTGATTATCTCTTCCTGCTAGTGGGTGGGATATATTAGGCAGCAAGTGAACATTTCGTCCTCAGAGTTGATGCGTTAGAAGAAATGGGCAAGCGTAAGGATTTGAGCGAGTTTGGCCAGATTGTGACGGCTAGACGACTGGGTCAGAGCATCTCCAAAACTGCAGCTCTTGTGGGCTGTTCCCGGTCTGCAGTGGTCAGTATCTATCAAAAGTGCTCCAAGGAAGGACCAGTGGAGAACCGGCCACAGGGTCATGGGCGGCCAAGGCTCATTGATGACCGTGGGGAGCGAAGGCTGGCCCGTGGGGTCCGATCAAACAGACGAGCTACTGGAGCTCAAACTGCTCCAGAAGTTAATGCTGGTTCTGATAGAAAGCTGTCAGAATACACAGAGCAGCTCAGTTTGAGGCGTATGGACCAGTCAGGGTGACCTCTGACCCCGCCGAAAGCACCAACAGTGGCACGTGAGCATCAGAACTGGACCACGGAGCAATGGAAGAAGGTGGCCTGGTCTGAGGAATCACGTGTTCTTTTACATCACGTGGATGGCCGGGTGTGTGTGTGTGTGGCTTACCTGGGGAACACATGGCCCCAGGATGCACTATGGGAAGAAGGCGAGCCGGCAGAGGCAGTGTGATGCTGTGGGCAACTTACAGGACTTAAAGGATCTGCTGCTAACATATTGGTGCCAGATACCACAGCACACCTTCAGGGGTCTAGAGGAGTCCATCAGAGACGGGTCAACACAATATTAGGATATCATAATGTTATGCCTGATCGGTGTATATTTTACATGAAGCTTATTTTAGGGCTAGTATGATTTCCATGAGAGTTAAACACATTTACTGACAAATAATTCAGTTCTCAGTGTAGTAGTGCAATGTTCTGTGTATTTAAATGAGAACGCATTTATAAATGCATCATTATTTTCACCCGTTACTTCAATCTTCAGGCTCTCATGATTTTCTTCATGCAATATAAAAGCTTTTGTTTCTTCTGGGTTGAAATGTGACCCAGGCGAGCTTCTCAATCTAACGCTCAACACTCGTCCTGACCTCATTCCCGCTGAACGAGGGCGTCTGTGTGCGATCGAAATAGGTTATGAATTACTATTGAAGATGTGTTCTCTGAGGCATCTGTCGTGTCTCTGTGAGAGTTTGTGCTTCGTCTGATCTGACATCTGGTGGATCTGAAGGTAATGAGCGCTAAACATCAGAACGGTGAAGAGTGGAGAGGCCAAACGACAGCCATTATAGCACTAACCACTGTAGATCCAGCCGTCTTAGGCACTGTTGTGGCACTAGTATTGCAAAATGTGGATTTAAAATGGATATATCTGCATCAGTCTCAGGTTGAAAGTGATTAACACAACACGAACACGGCCTACACTGCAAAACATGCTTTTCTTACTTATTTTACCTATTTTTGTCTTGTTTCGAGTCTAAATATCTAAACATTCTTACATTAGGAACATTTACTAGACAAGTAAAAGTAATTGTCTTGTTTTGGGGAAAATAACTCAAAATGAAGAGAGTTTTTGCTTAAAATAAGATAAATAATCTGCCAATGGGGTGAGAAAATAATCTTAATTCAAACAGAAAACAAGATTATTATTCTCATAATCTGGAATATTTTGGGTTGAGGAACATGGGGTCCCAGGATCTTGTGCTACGCACCTGGTCATATGTAACGTGTGTGTGTGTGTGTGTGTGTGTGTGTGTGTGTGTGTGTGTGTGTGTGTGTGTGTGTGTGTGTGTGTGTGTGTGTGTGTGTGTGTGTGTGTGTGTGTGTGTGTGTGTGTGTGTGTGTGTGTGTGTGTGTGTGTGTGGTTTCCGTTGTCATTTGCTTCCTGTTGTTTTAGCTGTGCAGAAATAGTTCATAATGCTGCTTCATATTATAAACTGTGTTAGCATATTTTATATTATTTTATTTTATTTAATCTTTGTTATATATTTAATTATTTATTTATCCATCTTAATTAAGCAATCTTGGGTTTTGGAAAGGCATATTTTATTTTATTTTATTTTATTTTATTTTATTTTATTTTATTTTGTTTTGTTTTATTTTATTTTATTTTATTTTATTTTATTTTATTTTAAAGCTCTTAATCAAGCTCTTTCCTAGACCTGAATTCTCCATTAGTCAGCAGTGATCTCTCTCTCTCTCTCTCTCTCTCTCTCTCTCTCTCTCTCTCTCTCTCTCTCTCTCTCTCTCTCTCTCTCTCTCTCTCTCTCTCTCTCTCTCTCTCTCTCTCTCTCTCTCTCTCTCTCTCTCTCTCTCTCTCTCACTGTCATTGGAGTGTTTGGGGTTTTGGCTCTTCTTCATGAGCGTTTATGAAGGACTGACTCAAACTCATCAGACCTGGAGCGGCTGCGGCGGTTAAATGGCGGCGCTAATGTTCAGAGCAGGAATCTCATTAAGATGGAGGAATGGCATGCACTTGCTGTCGGCATCCATCACCGCATTCCGTCGCTTCCCACGTCTTCAGAGAGAATGAGCACGGATGAGGACGGATAATATCAACCCATCCTTCTCTCTCTCTCTCTCTCTCTCTCTCTCTCTCTCTCTCTCTCTCTCTCTCTCTCTCTCTCTCTCTCTTTCTAACTAAGGGGCCAAACCCAACCCTTGAAAAACAATCCCACCCCATAATCCCCCCTCCACCAAACTTTACACTTGGCACAACCTAGAGAGAGTTCTCTCTCTCTCTCTCTCTCTCTCTCTCTCTCTCTCTCTCTCTCTCTCTCTCTCTCTCTCTCTCTCTATCTCTCTCTCTCCCTCCCTCCCTCCCTCCCTCTCTCCCTCTCTCTCTCTCTTTTTCTCTCTCTCTCGCTCGCTCGTCTGGAGGTCTGCCAGTGCAGCTCTGGATGGAGATCTGGATTTGGTGCCATTCATTTTTCCACATGATTTCATTGCATTCAGTATTCAAAAATAACCCTGGATTGACATTCATATATATGCAGCTTTATATACTGAGCATTATATTAATGTATTATATATAAAGATCATTTTGACTGGTAATTGTTGAGTTCTCATGATGTTTCCTCCGCTCACAGGTGGGAGTTTACCCAAACCGCAGGTGAAGACGGCATCATTAGGTCAGGCTGGAAAGGCCCGGTCACCATTACTGCCCGTTTCCGTGCCGACCGCTCCCGAATCCGCTGAAGATGGACAGAAACAAGCCGACGACCCAGCGAGCGTAAGTTACCCACACATACATCAATTCAGTTCTGATTCGATTCAGTATATATTAATTTAGATATACGCTATATTGCCAAATGTATTGGGATACCTGAGTTCAGGTGTTCAGTCTCTTCATGGCCACAGGTGTATAACTCCAGCTCTCGACCTGCAGACACTTCTACACACATTAGTGTAAGAATGGGTCGCTCTCAGGAGCTCAGTGAACTCAAGCGTGGGGCCGTGATAGGCTGACACCTGTGCAATAAGGCCATTCCTGACATTTCCTCACTACTAAATATTCCACGCTCAACTGTTAGTGGGATTATAACAAAGTGGAAGAGATTGGGGACAACAGCAACTCAGCCACGAAGTGTTAAATCCCAGAGCGGGGTCAGCGCATGCTGAGGGTCACAGTGCGCAGAAGTCTCCAACTTTCTGCAGAGTCAACAGCTCCAGACCTCCAGACTTCTGTGGCCTTCAGATGAGCTCAAGAACAGCGGAGAGAGCTTCATGGAATGGGTTTCCATGGCCGAGCAGCTCATCCAAGCCTTACATCACCAAGAGCAATGCAAAGCGTGGGATGCAGTGGAGTAAAGCAGCCGCCACTGGACTCTAGAGCAGTGAGACGTGTTCTCTGAGCGACCAATCACGCTTCAGTCTGACGATCCCATGGACGAGTCTGGGTTTGGCCGGTTGCCAGGAGAACGGGACTCGCCTGCCTGCAATGTGCCAAGTGTAAAGTTTGGTGGAGGGGGGATTATGACATGGGGCTGTTTTTCAGGATTAGCCCCTTAGTTCCAGTGAAAGGAACTCTTAATGCTTCACCAAGACATTTTGGACAATTTCACGCTCCTGACTTTGTGGGATCAGTTTGTGGACGGCCCCTTCCTGTCCCAGCATGACTGCGCTCCAGTGCACAAAGCGTCGCTCCATAAAGACATGGATGAGGAGTTTGGTGTGGAGGAACTGGACTGGCCTGCACAGAGTCCTGAGCTCAACCCGATAGAACAGCTTTGGGATGAATTAGAGCGGAGACTGAGAGCCAGGCCTTCTCGACCAACATCAGTGCCTGACCTCACAAATGAGCTTCTAGAAGAATGGGCAAAAATCCCCATAAACACACTCCTAAACCTTGAGGAAAGCCTTCCCAGAAGAGCTGGAGCTGTTAGAGAGGGTGGGCCGACTCCAGATTAAACCCCACGGGTTAACAATGGGAAGCTCGTGTGTGTGAAGAGGCGACAGCACAACACTTTTGGCGATATAGTTTATTTTGGTACAGGTTAAAATTAACAACTAATTTGTATGCAAACATTTAAATTCATCATAAAATAACTTTTTGTAGGAATATAAACATTAAAACTGGCATTAAAACTGATATTTTCACCCCAGCCCTACTAGTCATTACACCGGTCGAATACACTCTCTTTTAGTCTCTTTTGAGTGTTTTGGAGTCGTTTCAAATCACATCTGTAAGCTGAAAGCTTTAATAAATGTTTCTCACTAACCAGAATCATTTCATTTAAACCACAAGCAACAATTTGACCCGCTTTCCTCTGAAAGAATGATTGATGGAGCTGTGATTCAAAAACCAATCCCTGCCTCGGCCTCAACGCTCCTAATCATTAATTTTTCCTGAGCGTTTGTGGCAAACATTGCATCTTCATTGTGAATCATTGAAGAGGCAGAGAAGACTGTTACCATATGAAGAGGAAGTCTGTGTCTGAGGTTTGGTTCGGCCTCAGATCGGAGAGAGAGTGAGAGTCAGGCGAGCGCAGACACGGAAAGGTCAGCTGAATTTATCCATCGAACACATATCTGTTTAATTGGAGTGGCCTTTACCCATCAGAGGAGAAGAAAATAAACAAACTGACACTTCAGCGGGCACGATGACGCGATATAGTGTGAGCTGAGCAGAGATCTGAGCATTAATACAGCAGGACCGCTGTAAACAAAGTACTTTTATAATAAAACAGGGATTTCTTGCTAACCATAGGGATGCACAATTACTTACAAACTAGCAATATTTAAATTGCATATTTAATTTTCAGCAGACACACATTTGGTTTGTTTTGTAATGGAAAAATCATGCAAGAAGACTAGTATTTTTCTTAATGAATTGTTGTGTTTTTGCTAACTTGGAAAAAGTGTAAATTAAAATATCACGTGTATTTGTGGAACAGAAAATAAATTATTCTTTTTGGAATTCAAGAACGAGGCAAGTGACTTGCCTTCATCAATAGGTCATTGAATCATTCCCTCAACCGATTCACTTCATCAATAGGTCATTGAATCATTCCCTCAACCGATTCACTTCATCAATAGGTCATTGAATCATTCCCTCAACCGATTCACTTCATCAATAGGTCATTGAATCATTCCCTCAACCGATTCACTTCATCAATAGGTCATTGAATCATTCCCTCAACCGATTCACTTCATCAATAGGTCATTGAATCATTCACTCAACCGATTCACTACATCAATAGGTCATTGAATCATTCCCTCAACCGATTCACTTCATCAATAGGTCATTGAATCATTCGCTCAACCGATTCACTACATCAATAGGTCATTGAATCATTCACTCAACCGATTCACTTCATCAATAGGTCATTGAATCATTCCCTCAACCGATTCACTTTATCAATAGGTCATTGAATCATTCCCGCAAACGATTCTCTTTATCAATAGGTCATTGAATCATTCCCTCAACCGATTCACTTTATCAATAGGTCATTGAATCATTCCCTCAACCGATTCACTTTATCAATAGGTCATTGAATCATTCCCTCAACCGATTCACTTTATCAATAGGTCATTGAATCATTCCCTCAACCAATTCACTTTATCAATAGGTCATTGAATCATTCCCTTAACCGATTCACTTTATCAATAGGTCATTGAATCATTCCCTCAACCGATTCACTTTATCAATAGGTCATTGAATCATTCCCTCAACCAATTCACTTTATCAATAGGTCATTGAATCATTCCCTTAACCGATTCACTTTATCAATAGGTCATTGAATGACACTGTGAAGCTGCTTTGACACAATCGTGATTGTAAAAGCGCTATATAAATAAAGTTGATTGATTGATTGATTGATTGAATCATTCCCTCAACCGATTCACTTTATCAATAGGTCATTGAGTCATTCCCTTAACCGATTCTATTTATCAATAGGTCATTGAATCATTCCCTCAACCGATTCTCTTCATCAATAGGTCATTGAATCATTCGCTCAAGCGATTCTCTTCATCAATAGGTCATTGAATCATTTGCAGATGCACCTATGCAGTGAATATCAGGGCATTTTTATTTATTGTGGTGGCATTGTTCCCCTAAGCCACCATTCGTTTTTTCCCTGCTTACCTTCGTTCTCGTGAGATGAAAGCGACCCACACATGGCTCTTCACATAATCAGTGCCTTTTTGAGGAGTTTAAGCCTCTGATTGTGATCATATTTTGATCATGAATCATGAATTGTGTTGTTCATTTCAACCCAAACTGCGGTTTATGCCGGTCGTTTTGTGCTGCGTGTCTAAATTCAGATTTGAGCTGTGATTTCTGATGTGAGCCATCTCTGAGGTCGTGACCTTTGCTGGACTCGTGGTGTGGTTTCTGAGCGCATGGATCCGCTAGCATCCGCGTGATTGATGTTTTCCCGGACGTTCGTGCCAGTTTTATACAGGCCGTTACAGATGGAGCTCAGGGCACTCCGGTCCGTTCATAGATAACCAATAAACAGCATCAATAACCACCCTCAGATATTGATGCAATAACCACACTAATTGTTTGCGATGGATCTGAAGGTCAGGTGCTAATGCATGAGCTCATGAAGCGCTTCAAGTTTTCAATATCACAGTGACCTTTCCAAACCTGTTCGCTCTAAACTGTTAAAAGTTTCTGTGAATGTCAGGACATCGGCACAAAAAACTCTCATCGGACAGAGATCAGATATTGGTGCACACGTGTAAAGCAAAATACATTTTAAAAACAGTGAAATATTCCTCCAGTAGATCATCTGTTCTCTGTGTGAATATAAAGTAAAGTGTGATTTATTCCTGTGATCATCATCATCATTACTCTTCAGAGTCACATGATCCTTCACTAATCACTCTCATATCTGATGATCAACACACAGTTATGATTATTATCAGCTCATTTTTCTGTGGAAACTGATCCATTTAATTTCTCAGGATTCTCTGATCATTAGAAAGTTTAAAACAACAGCATTAATTCGAAATAGAATCTTTTGTAACATTATAAATTATCTTTACTGTCACTTTTGATCATTTGAATGCACCCTCGATGAATGAAAGTACTAAAATATGTTGTCCAAAACGTTATCACTATTATAACTTAAACTAAATAAAAATCAAAATGGTAACACTTTACAATAGTTAACATGAACTAACAGTGAAAAATACAGCATTTCAACTAGGGCTGTCAATCGATTAAAATATTTAATCACGATTAATTGCATGCTTGTCATAAGTTAACTCGCAATTAATCACATTGTTGTCATGAGTTAATTCGCAATTAATCACATTGTTGTCGTGAGTTAACTCGCAATTAATCACATTGTTGTCATGAGTTAATTCGCAATTAATCACATTGTTGTCATGAGTTAACTCACATTTAATCATTGTTGTCGTGAGTTAACTCGCAATTAATCACATTATTGTCCTGAGTTAACTCGCGTTTAATCATTGTTGTCGTGAGTTAACTCGCTATTAATCACATTATTGTCATGCGTTAACTCGCGTTTAATCACATTGTTGTTGTGAGTTAACTTGCGTTTAATCACATTGTTGTTGTGCATTAACTTGCGATTAATCACATTATTGTCATGAGTTAACTCGCGTTTAATCACATTATTGTCATGAGTTAACTCGCGTTTAATCACATTATTGTCATGAGTTAACTCGCGTTTAATCACATTATTGTCATGAGTTAACTCGCGTTTAATCACATTATTGTCATGAGTTAACTCTCGTTTAATCACATTGTTGTCATGAGTTATCTTGCAATTAATCACATTATTGTCCTGAGTTAACTCGCGTTTAATCATTGTTGTCGTGAGTTAACTCGCTATTAATCACATTATTGTCATGCGTTAACTCGCGTTTAATCACATTGTTGTTGTGAGTTAACTTGCGTTTAATCACATTGTTGTTGTGCATTAACTTGCGATTAATCACATTATTGACATGGGTTGGCTTGCGAATAATCACATGATTTTCTTGCGTTGACTTGTGTTTAATCCCATTATTGCCGTGAGTTACCTCGCGATTGATCACATTATTGTCATGACTTGCGATTAATCACATTATTGTCATGGGTTGGCTTGCGCTTAATCACGTTATTGTCATGAGTTAGCTTGCGATTAATCCCATTATTGTCATGAGTTAACTCGCAATTAATCACATTTTTGTTGTAAATTAACTCGCAATTAATCACATTATTGTCATGGGTTAGCTTGCGATTAATCACATTGTTGTTGTGAGTAAACTTGCGATTAATCACAGAATTGTCATGGGATGGCTTGCGCTTAATCACATTGTCGTCATGAGTTAGCTTGGGATTAATCCCATTATTGTCATGAGTTGGCTTGCGATTAATCACATTATTGTCGTGAGTTGGCTTGCGATTAATCACATTATTGTCATGGGTTGGCTTGCGCTTAATCACGTTATTGTCATGAGTTAGCTTGCGATTAATCCCATTATTGTCATGAGTTAACTCGCAATTAATCACATTTTTGTTGTAAATTAACTCGCAATTAATCACATTATTGTCATGGGTTAGCTTGCGATTAATCACATTGTTGTTGTGAGTAAACTTGCGATAAATCACAGAATTGTCATGGGATGGCTTGCGCTTAATCACATTGTTGTCGTGAGTTAGCTTGGGATTAATCCCATTATTGTCATGAGTTGGCTTGCGATTAATCACATTATTGTCGTGAGTAGACTCACGATTAATCACATTGTTGTTGTAAATTGACTCACGATTAATCACATTATTGTCATGGGTTAGCTTGTGATAAATCACATTATTGTTGTGAGTTAACTCGCGATTAATCACAGAATTGTCATGAGTTAACTCGCTATTAATCACGTTGTTGCAAATTACCTTGCGATTAATCACATTATTGTCATGAGTTAGCTTGCGATTAATCCCATTATTGTCACGAGTTAACTCGCAATTAATCACATTTTTGTTGTAAATTAACTCGCAATTAATCACATTATTGTCATGGGTTAGCTTGTGATTAATCACATTGTTGTTGTGAGTTAAATTGCGATTAATCACAGAATTGTCATGGGATGGCTTGCGCTTAATCACATTGTTGTCGTGAGTTAGCTTGGGATTAATCCCGTTATTGTCATGAGTTGTCTTGCGATTAATCACATTATTGTCGTGAGTAAACTCGCGATTAATCACATTGTTGTAAATTAACTTGCAATTAATCACATTACTGTCATGGGTTAGCTTGTGATTAATCTCATTATTGCCATGAGTTAACTCGCGATTAATCACATTGTTGTTGTAAGGTTAACTCACGATTAATCACATTATTGTCATGAGTTAACTCGCTATTAATCACATTGTTGCAAATTAACTTGGGATTAATCACATTATTGCTTTATGCTGGTAAATGTGATTAATCGAGTTTACCAGCGATTAATCAAATTATTGCCATGAGTTTACCAGTGATTAATCACATTACTTATATAGTAAATGCATCTTGATTTAATTTTTTTTTAGCTATTTAGACTAGAAGCAAGACAAAATTACTGAGTAAGAAGAGCATTTTTTGCAGTGTACTGTGAGTGTTCCTATGAACCATAAAAATAAACTAATTCTGAAGAAACTTTAACATCCATGGAATCTTTCCAGGTTTCTTAATAGTGTGGAAAGATTATTAAAATGAAAAAAGGGGGTCTTTTAAGAATTGGTCATTAAAATGGTGTTAAAAAAAACCTTCTGGACTGCATGACACTAAGTTACGCACATCTGTGAAAGAAGGCTTAATAAAACATTGAACAAAATGTATGTATAGCAATTCATTAGAAGCCATGGCTTATTATGGCTACCCTATTTACAAAATGACATCTACCCATCAAAATGTAAACATAAAAAATATATATGTGTAAACATATGCATACATACACACACAGTCATATACACTGAATGTATACTCATATACATACATATTTACACACATACATACACACTTAATTACAAATGTTTGTTTATTATTTGTTTCAATTAATGCTCAATATTTATACATAAACTTATCTTACACATATCTTTTTTTAATGCATTCATATATTTGTCAAAAATTAGGATTTAAAAAACAGTTTTAAACACACATGCGCGCACACACACACACACACACACACACACACACACACACACACACACACACACACACACACACACACACACACACGTGTTTACAGTGACAGCATGTTCTGACTGTGATCTTCTTCTCTGGTGTCAGGTGTACGAGCAGGACGATCTGAGCGAGCAGATGGCGAGTCTGGAGGGTCTGATGAAGCAGCTCAACGCCATCACGGGTTCAGCCTTTTAACACACACTCACACACACACACCGTATCCGCAGGGGAACACACACCTCGAGCGCAGGAGCGCAGACCGATTCTATCCACAGAAACCCCTGGAACGGGATCGAAAAAGGGAAAAAGACTCCAAACCGAACGCTGGGAAAGCGTCTCTTTTCTAACACCGTCTGAGATTTTATACCTGTTCACTTCAGCTCATGCTAAACGCAGACGGATCGCCAGGATTCATGAGTTTAATCTGCTGATGGAAGCAAGATTAGACCTTTTCCAAACCCCTGACGGATGCCAAGATGTCTCGGAGTCGCTCTATTGCTGCCAAAATCCTTTCCTGAGGAGTTTCTGTTCACACTGGGATGAGGTTGCTTCGGTTTTCACGGATGTCTCATTGGTTTATTATCCCTCGGTTTATTATCCTAATGTCAGATGTGCAGGACTGTGTTCTTGATTTCACATTGTGTGTCGATGAATGATTTCGGTCTGCGTTTAAACGGTTTTGTTATGTGTGCAAAAGAGACTTTTTTATGTGCCTATATCTATATTTTGTTCACTTTTTGCTCATCTTATTTATTTCCTATGTGCTGATTTGGAGCTGCGAGACAAAAGAAGATGAATGAGGACATGAAGGAAGCTGGAGTGCGTCCCGATATTTGATATTTTTCTCATGAGTGTGTGTGTGTGTTACATGACACACGACAGACGCTGTTTTTTACTGTACAGATGCACCGAGCGATTGATGGACTCGGGACGGGGCGGGCGTTGGGTTTCTACCGATATATTTAATATATGATTTAGAGCGTTCCTTTCACGGTAACTTATGAACACTAGAGCTTTTATTTACCCATTGGGAGAATTCTGGGACGGACTTTCACTGTGTTTTTCAAACGTGAAGATTGGAGGATATTTGTGCGTCAGCATCATAACACACACCTTTGGTTGTCTAACGTTTTTTGTGCATCATGTTTAAAGGATTAGTTCACTTTTAAATAAAGTTATTTCCTCACCCTCATGTCATCCCAGATGTTCATGTCTTTCTTTCTTCAGTGGGAAAGAAATGATGAAAACATTCCAGGATTTTTCTCCATGTAATGGACTTCAGTGGACCTCAAACGGCTCAAGGGCCAGATGACCGTTTCAAAAGATCATGCTTGACCATACACACACATATTCAGATGTCTTCGTGTCAGTTTATCATTTAAAACGTTTTTCCGAACACTTGTAAACACTGACTCGGTACTTCCGCCGACGTCAAGCCGGATCGGACATCACAAACGTGCATCACAGAACAGAGCAAGGCCAGCATTTGTGCTTATAAAACTCTTTTACTTAGTGTTTAAATGAGAGATGGTTTGTTGAGATAAGAGCCTTACTCATCGTCTGCTGTCGTTTAAAGCCCTCTGAAGCTGCACTGAAACGGTCATCTGGACCCACTGAAGTCCATTATATGGAGAAAAATCCTGGAATGTTTTCATCAAAAACCTTCATTTCTTTCCCACTGAAGAAAGAAAGACACGAACATCTGGGATGACATGAGGGTGAGGAAACTATCAGCGAAAGATTATTTCAAAGTGAACGAATCCTTTAATATGATCGACGACATTCCTGACAAACATTTTGGGATTTTTCCATAATGTTCCGTCTGATATCCAGCAACATTTTTTATTCGTAAGCGTCAACTCATAGCCTGTCTAATGCAAAACATGATCGTTCTCCAGCACAAACATCTAAACATTCATAAATCGAGACACATTTACTGCAGAGGAAGAAAAATGACCGGATTAAAATCTAAAATGCATCAAAAGGGAGTGAGTTTGTGCTTAAAACTAGAACAAATATCCATTATTAACAATTATTAACAAATATCCAAATATCCAAATACCAATGCAGTCAGAAAAATAAACTTTACTCAAATTGCTTTAAACTCGCTTCTTTTTAGAAAACATTGTGTCCAGTAAATGTGTCGTGATGTAAGAGTGTTGAGATGTTTGTGCTGGAGAAAGAGACTCAAACACTGAGGAAGAAGAGGATTGGTCTGCTTTAAAGGTGCAGTGTGTAAGTTTTGGCAGCATCTAGTGGTGAGGTTGTGAATTGCACCCGGCCAAAAAAGCGAAATGCGCCAGATCTCATTAGCTCCGCCCACTTCCACGAAGCACTGCGAATGCATAAACTCTCTAAACATTCTCAAAATACTAAAAGTTTCACGTTAACTGTCATTCATTGTATCCCTTAAAAAAACATCTTTGATCACCAAAAAGATGTTTTTCCCCAAACTTGACTGTAATTCTACACCCTTTCTTCATGAATATTCTAATTAGCCAACCTGCTCTATCAATATGCAAATTAGCTCCGCCTCCACTCAATCACACAAGCTCAGATTACCTGATCCACTCGCTCAACTTCACTGTAATAAACTCTCTGAATATCACAGAACGTCAGTGGAGAAAGACATATAGTTCACCTGTACATCACAAACATAATTAACACGCTATATTTTTCATATCAACAGAAAAATACACAGGAATAACCTGCTTCTCTTGAGACGCCCCTAAATTCAGAGAATAGTTAATGATATGCTAAAGCTCCACCCACACCTTGACGCGATTGGTTAGTTTGTGACGTCAGAAACACCAGGGATAATTTTTAAATGAGTAGCTTTATATTTCTCAATTGTTTTACATGTTTGTTTGCAGTGCTTCATGGGATTGTAGTTCTTTCCCTCACTAGAGCCGTTAAAGGTGCAGTGTGTAAGTTTTAGTGGCATCTAGTGGTGAGGTTGGGAATTGCACCTGTCCCTTTCGAAGCACATAGAGAAGCTACGGTGGCCCACACAGGG
>NC_090174.1:63914676-63937176 GCF_024679245.1 Pseudorasbora parva | reverse complement strand
GTCAGAGCAACTGCCCCTCAAAAATCCTGTGCACGTCCCTGGCAGGCAAAGTAATTTAGTCGTTTTCTCTAATGCATTCAAAAACATCTTGTAGTGCTTACCTGCTTGTAGTTATCAGTATACTGTTATATTCTATTATATGATTTTGTCATTTCACACGGTGGCCAATTTAAATGTTACCAACTAAATGAGACATACTGAGTTTACAATAGTGTTGTGCCAAGTTTTTTTACGTGAATAAAGGCAAATAGATTTGCACACTTTGCTTAATCACTGGTCTAGTCTGTTAAACTTGTTAGAAGTTCTCGTTTCTAATATGCCCTCGTAGCCAATTTTTTCTCTCATCAAAACCGAATATCATCAGTGGTTGTACATCAAGAGCAGGGACAGTTTTTGTGCATTTTGTTTCGTGATCTGACTGGAACAAACAGAAAGTCTCTGCAACGGCGTTAAGCGTTAGATTAAAGCGCTCGTCTGTGTGGAGACTGCAGGAGCCGCGAGAGAAATCTGCAGCACTGATAACAGCGGCAACGAGCGCCAGATCGCCTCTTATTAACAAACGAATGAAATTATACCCTTCTAGTTAACCAGAGATGTTTTGTTTGTATTAGTTAGGTTAATCCGTGAAGCAAGATGTTTTTAAAAAGTGGTAGGGACATGTCCCACCTGTCCCACCCGCAAATTACGCCTATGAGTTAAAAAAATTGGTTGATTGACGCCAATCGGACGTTCATGTTTTTTTCCGTCTATTTGAAAGTTCGGCTAATAAACATGTTGCATATAAATAAAATCTATTATTATATACGGCCTGATTATGTCATTTTTTTAAAGTTACATAAACTGCTTTCAGGAGTTTTTGACCGGCATATCATCAAAATGTCCGGAAAACGAAACCTCTGCCGGTCACTTTGACCGGCACCATTTTTTTCTAGCGGAAACTCTGCATCCAACCAACCAACCATCCATCCAACCAACCAACCAACCAACCAACCATCCATCCATCCAACCAACCAACCAACCAACCAACCAACCAACCAACCAACCAACCAACAATCCATCCATCCATCCAACTATCCATCCATCCATCCAACCAACCAACCAACCAACCAACCAACCAACCAACCAACCAACCAACAACCATCCATCCAACTATCCATCCAACCAACCATCCATCCAACCATCCATCCAACCAACCAACCAACCAACCAACCAACCAACCAACCAACCAACCAACCAACCATCCATCCAACTATCCAACTATCCATCCAACCAACCATCCAACCAACCATCCATCCAACCATCCATCCATCCATCCATCCAACCAACCAACCAA
This sequence comes from Pseudorasbora parva, assembly GCF_024679245.1. Classification (NCBI taxonomy): domain Eukaryota; kingdom Metazoa; phylum Chordata; class Actinopteri; order Cypriniformes; family Gobionidae; genus Pseudorasbora; species Pseudorasbora parva. The sequence goes on along the minus strand of NC_090174.1, from coordinate 63,935,843 downwards.
CCAACCAACCAACCAACCAACCAACCAACCATCCATCCATCCACCCACCCAACCAGCCAACCAACCAACCAACCAACCAACCAACCAACAATCCATCCATCCAACTATCCATCGAACCAACCAACCAACCATCCAACCAACCAACCAACCATCCATCCATCCATCCATCCATCCATCCATCCATCCATCCATCCATCCATCCATCCATCCATCCATCCATCCATCCATCCATCCATCCATCCATCCAAACAACCAACCAACCAACCAACCAACCAACCAACCATCCATCCATCCATCCATCCATCCATCCATCCATCCAACCAACCATCCATCCGTCCATCCATCCAACCAACCATCCAACTATCGATCCATCCATCCATCCATCCATCCATCCATCCATCCAACCAACCAACCAACCAACCATCCAACTATCCATCCAACCATCCATCCAACCATCCATCCATCCATCCATCCATCCATATATCATCACTCCATCCATCCATCCATCCATCCATCCATCCATCCATCCATCCAACCAACCACCCATCCGTCCATCCAACCATCCATCCATCCATCCAACCATCAATCCATCCAACCAACCAACCATCCATCCATCCATCCATCCATCCATCCATCCAACCTTCCATCCATCCATCCATCCATCCATCCATCCATCCATCCAACCATCCATCCATTCATCCAACCATCCATCCATCCATCCGTCCCTTCCTCCCTCTGTCTGAAGAACACCGGTTGTATGTGTTTTGATGAAGTTCTTCAGTGCATTACAGTTGTTTATTGTGTCTGGGCTGATCAGCTGAGCAAAGCTGAGGGTTTGCTGGACTCACTTCAGTTTGAGCTGCTCAGAGTGAGTCCAGCAAACCCTCGGTAATGTTGATCACAGCCTCATGTATTCAGCTGCTCGCAACTGTTAATCAGCACCACAAACTCGTGAAGCTGGACTAATCCCACACACACACACACACACACACACACACACACACTGCCCCTAAACCTACCCATCACAGGAAACATTCTGCATTTTTACTTTCTCATAAAAACTCCTCCTGTGTGATTTATAAGCCTTTTGTAAAGTGGGGCCATGGGTAATGTCCTCATATTTCACCCTCTCCTGTAATACCTGTGTCATACCCATGGCATTATACACATTTGAGTCCTGATATTACACACACACACACATTATACTGCAGTCAGAGATGAGTCGAGCTCCAGGAATAACCCGCAGCGCTCGCTCACACAGCAGATGTCTTGTAAATGGCTGTGATTAATGAAGGCCGAGCGGGACATATGCTTCAGCAGATGCCTCAGATGACAGGAGAAGATGTCTCCGGTGTGAAGACCCAGAGACCATCAGAGCCCTCCGAAAGGACCTGAACACACTGGCTCTGATCCAGACCCCGCTGAGCCGCTTCAACAGGACATATTACATCAGAAACTGAGTCCAGATGAGAAGCTACAGGCATTGATCTTCATGCACAGGGCAGTTTCGGGTTTACACCGCAAACAATACTTTACTTACTTAGTGTTTTTGTCTTGTTTCTAGTGCAAACAAAATAAATTTAATAATCTGCCAATGGGGTGAGAAAAATAATCTTGTTTTCTGTTTGAATTAAGATTATTTTTTTCACCCCATTGGCAGATTATTTATCTTATTCTAAGCAAAAACTCTCTTCATTTTGAGTTATTTTTTCACAAAACACGACAATAATTTTACTTGTGTAGTAAATGTTAATGTAAGTTTTTTTTTTTCTCGATATTTATAGAAACAAGACAAAAATAACTTTTGTGTTATCCTCAAATAAAGATTCAAACGGTTATGAATCAGCGAATTGATTCATGATTCGGATCGCGTGTCAAACTGCTGAAATCACGAGACACTGGCGATCCGAATCATGAATCGATTCACTGACTCATAACCGTTTGAATCTTTATTTGAGGATTGAACACAAATGCGGAAGAGAAGCCAATGCTGAATAAAGTCGTAGTTTTTGTTATTTTTGGACCCAAATGTATTTTGGATGCTTCAAGAGACTCTAATTAACCCACTGATGTCTCATATGGACTACTGTGATGATGTTTTTATTCCCTTTCTGGACATGGACAGTATAGTGTGCATACACTTGCATACGCTCTCGGACTAAATATAAAATATCTTAAACTGTGTGTGAAGATGAGCGGAGGTCTTACGGGTGTGGAGCGACATTAGGGAGAGGAGTTAATGACAGACATTTCATTTTTGGGTGAACTAACCCTTTAAGACATCAGTGTGTCTCCACGAGCCTCGGAGTTTATTATGGATTCGTATGTCTGTGTGTTTTTTACTCTCATAGAAACACACCCCATTGACACGCATTATACGAGCAACGGTTGAGTTAAAAATCTTCATTAGAGTTCTCCTGAAGAAACAAACACACCTACATCTCGAATTGGGGATCAGCAGATAAACATCACAGGCTCATTTGTGTATGAACTATCCCTTTAGCAGTCTAATACAATTTAGAGGAAGAACTAATAATAATAAATATTATATTAATAAATAGTTATCTCTCTGTCTCACACACACACACACACACACACACACACACACACACACACACACACAAACATATAATACACCTCATATCTGTTCTTTGACCGAATGTTGCTCTGAAAAATAACTTCACTGTTTTATATGGTGTGTGAAATCCTCTGTAATAATGACCCATAACGTTGTGTTAAACGTGTTTAATTTTTCAAAAGTCGCAATTTTTCATTTCTGAACATTGCAGGGCAGGGATTCCCAAACTCTCTTGACCTAAAATGTTTACTTAAAGTTAATATTTCAATAATTTAACAACACATTATTTTACATTCACAGTTCTCTGCTGTTGGTTGACATGTAAACAAATGTGTCATTTTTTAAGTCTTTTATTCGTACAGTTTTGTAATGAATAATGATTCAAACTTGGCACTCAATGAGAGAGAACAGATCACACTCTTCAGCTCTTACATCCATTTTGAAACAGACTTTATTATGATGATGAATATATGCAGCACAAAACCATAACCAAGCCATTATGACTTATCATTTTTTCCTATCCAAGTTTAAAAATAGTAACCTATGTCCAAGACTGGGCCATCCATCAGAGCAATGCTTATAATCCAGTACACATTCCAATGTTAATTATGAGGACTAGAAGATTAATAAAACATTTTCCTCAGGAGGTATATAGTTAACAGAGACACTGCTTATATCATTAACCAGAAATTCAGGATGACTCACACCAGGCTCGCTTTTAAACGTTTTATTAGGGCACGAATAATTAATAATAATCTGTGTTAGCCTAGACGAGCGTCGGTTATTATTTATGAAAGCCCATTTCAGCCACTAAATAAAACAATAAAAAGAGGCTTTTTATCTCAGAATATAAACTCATAATTGTGTGATATAAAGTCACAATTGAGTGATATAAATTCACAATTGAGTGATATAAAGTCACAATTGTGTGATATAAAGTCACAATTGAGTGATATAAAGTCACAATTGAGTGATATAAAGTCACAATTGAGTGATATAAAGTCACAATTGTGTGATATAAAGTCACAATTGTATGATATAAATTCAGAATTGTGTGATATAAAGTCACAATTGTGTGATATAAAGTCACAATTGTGTGATATAAATTCACAATTGTGTGATATAAACTCACAATTGTGTGATATAAAGTCACAATTGAGTGATATAAAGTCACAATTGTGTGATATAAACTCACAATTGAGTGATATAAAGTCACAATTGAGTGATATAAAGTCACAATTGAGTGATATAAAGTCACAATTGAGTGATATAAAGTCACAATTGAGTGATATAAAGTCACAATTGAGTGATATAAAGTCACAATTGAGTGATATAAAGTCACAATTGTGTGATATAAACTCACAATTGTGTGATATAAAGTCACAATTGTGTGATATAAATTCACAATTGTGTGATATAAACTCACAATTGTGTGATATAAAGTCACAATTGAGTGATATAAATTCACAATTGTGTGATATAAAGTCACAATTGTGTGATATAAACTCACAATTGTGTGATATAAATTCACAATTGTGTGATATAAACTCACAATTGTGTGATATAAAGTCACAATTGTGTGCTATAAATTCACAATTGAGTGATATAAAGTCACAATTGAGTGATATAAATTCACAATTGTGTGATATAAAGTCACAATTGAGTGATATAAAGTCACAATTGTGTGATATAAACTCACAATTGTGTGATATAAATTCACAATTCTGAGATATAAAGTCTCAATTGTGTGATATAAAGTCACAATTGTGTGCTATAAATTCACAATTGAGTGATATAAACTCACAATTGTGTGATATAAAGTCACAATTGTGTGATATAAATTCACAATTTTGTGATATAAACTCACAATTGTGTGATATAAAGTCACAATTGAGTGATATAAAGTCACAATTGAGTGATATAAAGTCACAATTGAGTGATATAAAGTCACAATTGTGTGATATAAAGTCACAATTGTGTGATATAAATTCACAATTGAGTGATATAAAGTCACAATTGTGTGATATAAATTCACAATTGAGTGATATAAAGTCACATTTGTGTGATATAAAGTCACAATTCTGAGATATAAAGTCACAATTGTGTGATAGAAAGTCACAATTCTGAGATATAAAGTCACAATTGTGTGATATAAATTCACAATTGAGTGATATAAAGTCACAATTGTGTGTTATAAATTCACAATTGAGTGATATAAAGTCACAATTGTGTGATATAAAGTCACAATTCAGTGATATAAAGTCACAATTGAGTGATATAAAGTCACAATTCTGAGATATAAAGTCACAATTGTGTGATATAAATTCACAATTGAGTGATATAAAGTCACAATTGTGTGTTATAAATTCACAATTGAGTGATATAAAGTCACATTTGTGTGATATAAAGTCACAATTCTGAGATATAAAGTCACAATTGTGTGATAGAAAGTCACAATTGTGTGATATAAAGTCACAATTGAGTGATATAAAGTCACAATTGAGTGATATAAAGTCACATTTGTGTGATATAAAGTCACAATTCAGTGATATAAAGTCACAATTGAGTGATATAAATTCACAATTGAGTGATATAAAGTCACAATTGAGTGATATAAAGTCACAATTGAGTGATATAAATTCAGAATTGAGTGATATAAAGTCACAATTGAGTGATATAAAGTCACAATTGAGTGATATAAAGTCACAATTGAGTGATATAAAGTCACAATTGAGTGATATAAATTCACAATTGAGTGATATAAAGTCACAATTGAGTGATATAAAGTCACAATTGAGTGATATAAAGTCACAATTGAGTGATATAAAGTCACAATTGAGTGATATAAAGTCACAATTGAGTGATATAAAGTCACAATTGAGTGATATAAAGTCACAATTCTGAGATATAAAGTCACAATTGTGTGATATAAAGTCACAATTGAGTGATATAAATTCACAATTGTGTGATATAAACTCACAATTGTGTGATATAAAGTCACAATTGAGTGATATAAAGTCACAATTGTGTGATATAAAGTCACAATTGTGTGATATAAAGTCACAATTGTGTGATATAAAGTCACAATTGTGTGATATAAATTCACAATTCTGAGATATAAAGTCACAATTGAGTGATATAAAGTCACAATTGAGTGATATAAAGTCACAATTGAGTGATATAAAGTCACAATTGTGTGATATAAAGTCACAATTGTGTGATATAAAGTCACAATTGAGTGATATAAATTCACAATTGAGTGATATAAACTCACAATTGAGTGATATAAAGTCACAATTGTGTGATATAAAGTCACAATTGAGTGATATAAAGTCACAATTGAGTGATATAAAGTCACAATTGTGTGATATAAAGTCACAATTGAGTGATATAAAGTCAAAATTGTGTGATATAAAGTCACAATTGTGTGATATAAATTCACAATTGTGTGATATAAACTCACAATTGTGTGATATAAAGTCACAATTGAGTGATATAAATTCACAATTGTGTGATATAAAGTCACAATTGTGTGATATAAAGTCACAATTGTGTGATATAAATTCACAATTGTGTGATATAAACTCACAATTGTGTGATATAAAGTCACAATTGAGTGATATAAAGTCACAATTGAGTGATATAAAGTCACAATTGAGTGATATAAAGTCACAATTGTGTGATATAAAGTCACAATTGTGTGATATAAATTCACAATTGAGTGATATAAAGTCACAATTGTGTGATATAAATTCACAATTGAGTGATATAAAGTCACATTTGTGTGATATAAAGTCACAATTCTGAGATATAAAGTCACAATTGTGTGATAGAAAGTCACAATTCTGAGATATAAAGTCACAATTGTGTGATATAAATTCACAATTGAGTGATATAAAGTCACAATTGTGTGTTATAAAGTCACAATTGAGTGATATAAAGTCACAATTCTGAGATATAAAGTCACAATTGTGTGATATAAATTCACAATTGAGTGATATAAAGTCACAATTGTGTGATATAAATTCACAATTGAGTGATATAGTCACATTTGTGTGATATAAAGTCACAATTCTGAGATATAAAGTCACAATTGTGTGATAGAAAGTCACAATTCTGAGATATAAAGTCACAATTGTGTGATATAAATTCACAATTGAGTGATATAAATTCACAATTGAGTGATATAAAGTCACAATTGAGTGATATAAAGTCACAATTGTGTGATAGAAAGTCACAATTCTGAGATATAAAGTCACAATTGTGTGATATAAATTCACAATTGAGTGATATAAAGTCACAATTGAGTGATATAAAGTCACAATTCTGAGATATAAAGTCACAATTGTGTGATATAAAGTCACAATTGAGTGATATAAAGTCACAATTGAGTGATATAAAGTCACAATTGTGTGATATAAAGTCACAATTGTGTGATATAAATTCACAATTGAGTGATATAAAGTCACAATTGTGTGATATAAAGTCACAATTGTGTGATATAAATTCACAATTGAGTGATATAAAGTCACAATTGTGTGATATAAAGTCACAATTGTGTGATATAAAGTCACATTTGCGTGATATAAAGTCACGATTCTGAGATATAAAGTCACAATTGTGTGATATAAAGTCACAATTGTGTGATATAAATTCACAATTGAGTGATATAAAGTCACAATTGTGTGATATAAAGTCACAATTGTGTGATATAAAGTCACGATTCTGAGATATAAAGTCACGATTCTGAGATATAAAGTCACAATTCTGAGATATAAAGTCACATTTGAGTGATATAAAGTCACAATTGTGTGATATAAATTCACAATTGAGTGATATAAAGTCACAATTGAGTGATATAAATTCACAATTGTGTGATATAAAGTCACAATTGAGTGATATAAATTCACAATTGTGTGATATAAAGTCACAATTGAGTGATATAAAGTCACAATTGAGTGATATAAAGTCACAATTCTGAGATATAAAGTCACAATTGAGTGATATAAAGTCACAATTGTGTGATATAAAGTCACAATTGTGTGATATAAAGTCACAATTGAGTGATATAAATTCACAATTGTGTGATATAAAGTCACAATTGAGTGATATAAATTCACAATTGTGTGATATAAAGTCACAATTGAGTGATATAAAGTCACAATTGAGTGATATAAAGTCACAATTGTGTGATATAAAGTCACAATTGTGTGATATAAATTCACAATTGAGTGATATAAAGTCACAATTGTGTGATATAAAGTCACGATTCTGAGATATAAAGTCACATTTGCGTGATATAAAGTCACGATTCTGAGATATAAAGTCACGATTCTGAGATATAAAGTCACGATTCTGAGATATAAACTCACAATTCTGAGATATAAAGTCACAATTCTGAGATATAAACTCACAATTCTGAGATATAAAGTCACGATTCTGAGATATAAAGTCACGATTCTGAGATATAAACTCACAATTCTGAGATATAAAGTCACGATTCTGAGATATAGTCTGAGAAAAATAAAAGACTGAGAAATACAAGTCAGAATTGTGACTTTATATCCCGCAATTGTGACTTTATATCACGCAATTGTGAGTTTATATCTTTATAACTTTATTCTGAGATAAAAAGTCTCTTTTTATTTTTTTATTTAGTGGCGGGCTTCCATCGTTATTCGCTCATTGTCCTTGACTCTTTATCTAAATTCCAAAAAAATCAGACAATTTATCATTTTACACAAACTGTGCATTGTTTTAAAAATGTAAACTGTTGCAGCTAATGCTCGTTCGTTTGATGTCTCAAGGCCACGCCCACAACTTCATGAATATTCATGAATACTCCACCCACTGGAATACTACACACCTGACAGAAATCACACGCACTTTCAGCCAATCAGTGATCAGCAGACGTGCTCATTTATGAGTGCCTGGTTTGTGTTTATCCTCGTGATCGCTGCGCCTGTGGCATAAATATACACTAAAGCTGAGTCTACAGGAAAGAGCAACCAAACTCTCAAACTTGGACTCAAAAGACTCTTTATAAATATAACATGACTCCTGTCCATCACACACACACACACACACACTCAGGACATCTGCAACAGCAAGCTAAACAGCTGTGGAAGGAGTTTGACTGGGCTAAGTGTGTGTAAAGTGTGTGTGCTTCAGCAGAGACCTACTGTAGTTTCCTCAGAGTAAAGCTCAACACAAAGGTAAGCGCTTTGTTGTTGTTTTGATGGCGGATTATTGGACAGTATCAATGAATGACACGTGCTGTGCAGTCACGTGTGTGAAATGCCTAATACTGTTATATCTTATATTGGACACTTTTTGCTCTTAAAGCTCCACTGTGTGATATTTTCCCCCATCTAGCGGTGTAAAGGTTTATGACCATCCAGTGAAATTTCTGTTCCTCTCAATTCTGATTTCGTTTTAACTCCTACGGTGGCCGATTTAGTCCAAGATTAACACGGCAATCCTCCTCTTCACATTCGACACGGTGCCATCGATTGTTAAAACGCGAAAGGTGAAGCTTGAGTTTACGGGTATGTCCCTCTTTGGCTACTGTACTTTCAAGATGGAGGAGCAACATGGCGGCCGGCATTCGAACCATAGACAGTAAAGCCCCTTTCACACTGCACGTCGGACCCGCAGTATTCCCGGAGCATTGCCGGGTCCCCTTCTGTGTGAAAGCAACCACGTCCCGGGATTGATTACCGAACTGAACCCGGGTCGGGGCTCTAGTAACATTGCGGGATTCGACCCGGGACGAGCGCTGTGTGAACAAAAGCTGAAACTAATGCCGCAGCGTGTACGTAGTTATCGTGCGACTCCTAGAGCTTGTTTTTTCAATAACACAACCCTGCAGTGCCAGAAGAGCTCGTCGGTGTTTTAAACGCAGAGAGTGTTCGGATACAAAAGAAACTAAAATTAAACAAGCAGAAATGAGCGCAAACTGGACACAAGTCGAGACCGCGGAGCTCCTTACTATCCGCGCTGAAGCGGAGATCGCTCGCCGTTATACGTCACATCCGGATGTCACGTGTCAACTCGACCCGGGACCGTTACGGGTTGTGTGTGAAAGCGCACATATTACGGTATTTCGCTGGCAGTGTGAATGGACCAAATCTAGCGGCCCGGGAACAAATGCCGGGTCACATTATCCGTGTGTTTGCCGGAATCGCAGTGGGAAAGGGGCTTAAAAGAAATGGACAGAGCGATCCCATTGACGTCAACAGCGGAAAATGAGGTCAACTAGAAGCACTCACTTCCTGACGGCTGAGCGAACTGCACAGGCTCAGACTGAGCTTGAGGACGTAGATGTGACGTGAGCCTCCTGTCTGACAGCTGTAGGTCTTCTAGTAGTTGTGGAAAATGAAATCTGAATCACGTTGTTTGAATGTTTTGTCCCGTTGCTTTTGGGCTCTCTATGGGCTTCTCCTCATTCTTCTCCCTTGACTTTATCAGACTTTGTCTCCACGTCCCCCCGACGGCCTCATAGACAGTAGCGTCTTCTCCTGTCTATACGGCAATTTCTCAACTGTGCGACAGAAGCTGCGTTTCCATTACAGATTTGTGAAAAACGTTTGCGATATTTCTTAAATGTCGATTAAAAAACTATTGCGAAATGACAGCGTTTCCATAGCTGCAGTCATGTGACTAAACGTATTATTTTCCTCTCGCGATAGGTCAGTCCAGAATGACGGCACTTGGTAGGTTTGTATATCCATCCACCCCACTAACCATTATTATTACTGGAAGGAGACGTGTGTGTGTTATCCAAACATCAATGGCAAGGAAAGCCCCTTAGGTTACTTAACTGGCACGGAGGTGTGTGTGTGTGTGTGTGTGTGTGTGTGTGTGTGTGTGTGTCAGATCTGCTTCAAGGTCTAATTTATTTTTTAAATGAAGACAGCGTTTGGAGTGAGCGTATGCAAAATAATGAGTTCCCTGAGTCCACAAATAAAAGTAGACCGTTTATAGTTTATAATGATGTCTTGAACTCATCTGTAGAGCTACAAATGGCAGAGTATTGCGAGTTGTTTCCGCTGTCCTAAAGGAAGAAGGAAAAAATGAGAAACCGTCGGCGCTTTTATCGGCGGCGGGTTAAAGAAACAGCCTAACTACGAAACTAAATAGGCTACGTTCAGGCCTAAACATTAGTCTGTAATATTATTATTTTAATTTATATGTTGATTATGAAAAGTGAGCAGCATGAGTAAGAAGATTCGCAATATGTTTGAGACGTCACATGATTTTGAACACTTCGAGTTTTATTTTCTAGAAAGTCTTTCTTGTTTTTGTATAAATAGTATTTTTATTTTAATCGATATTTCATCAATGAATTGCCTGTATATTAAATAAGAAACAAACTAAGATGGTCTGGAGTGACGTGCGTAGCTGAGGAGTGTGTGTTTCTGACGGACACTGGCCGTGAGGAGTGTGTGTTTCTGACGGACACTGGCCGTGAGGAGTGTGTGTTTCTGACGGACACTGGCCGTGAGGAGTGTGTGTTTCTGACGGACACTGGCCGTGAGGAGTGTGTGTTTCTGACGGACACTGGCCGTGAGGAGTGTGTGTTTCTGACGGACACTGGCCGTGAGGAGTGTGTGTTTCTGACGGTTTCCAACATTGGTCATATTTCAACTGTTTTCCGTTTTCCTTTACATATCACATTATTTTGCCAGTTAAAGTTTTGGGCGATTTTATTAATTTTATTTTTCTTGGAGTGAAAATAATGTAAATACAATTTTGTACTAGTTTTGCAACAATACTAGTTTGTGCATGAACAACACTCACCGTCACACTGCTGGAGACTGGTAGGTGGTTGCTAAGGTGTTGCTCGGTGATTGCTAAGGCATTGGGGAGGTGTTGCTTGGGCGTTGTGAGTGTTGATCGGGCATTGTCAGGGTGTTGCTGGGTGGTTGTCAAGATGTTGTTAGGGTGTTGCTAAGGTGCTGTGAGGGTGTTGTTGCTAGGTGGTTGCTATGGTGATTTGAGGGTGTTGTGTGGAGGCTACTAAGGTGTTGTGAGGGTGTTACTAGGTGGTTGCTAAGGTGATGTGAGGGTGTTGTGTGGAGGCTACTAAGGTGATGTGAGGGTGTTACTAGGTGGTTGCTAAGGTGATGTGAGGGTGTTGTGAGGATGTTGCTCAGTGGCTGCTAAGGCATTGCAAGAATCTTGGCTCTCCTTGTTTATTATTGATTGTTTATTTGTGTGCATGTTTTTGTTCTTTTACTTTATTTTTTTGTTTTCTTTTATACCTTGTACAGCACTTTGGTCAAACTTGGGTGTTTAAATGTGCTCTATAAATAAACATTGATTGATTGAAAAGTGTTGCTAGAGCATTGTGAGGGTGTTGCCAGGTGGTTGCTAAGGTTTTCCTCTGTGGATGCTTAGGCATTGTAAGGGTGTTGCTCAGTGGTTGTAAAGGTGTTATGAGAGTGTTGCTAGGCCATAGTGAGGGTTTTGCTGGCTTGTTGTTAGGGTGTTGCTAAGGTGCTGTGAGGGTTTTGCTCTGTGGATGCTTAAGCGTTGTGAGTGTTGCTAGGTGGTTGCTAAGGTGTTGTGAAGATGTTTGCTCAGTGGTTGAAAAGAGGTTGTGAGGGTGTTGATAGGGCATTGTGAGTGTGTTGCTGGGTGGTTGTCAAGGTGCTGTGAGGGTGTTGATAGGAGGTTGCTATGGTGATGTGAGGGTGTTGCATTGAGGCTGCTAAGGCGTCGTGAGGGTGTTGCTAGGAGGTTGCTAATGTGTTGTGCCTGCGAGGGTTTTGTGTTTTTGAATGTAAAAGTGTCCCAAACAGGGAGTGTGCGTGACTCCTGCAGCCGTGTTTTACAGTAGATGTTGACCTGTTTATCAGAGCCCCGTGGCCGCAGGAATGGAGGATGCTGTGCGGATACGGACGCTGATGGGATGTTGACCTACATATGGAGGCGCAGGAGTGTGAATGGGGCCTGTTGGTGGAGCAGCGGGTGGCTTTAATCTGCCACGACCAGCAGGAGATCCACATCACACACTGCTCAAATACACACGCACGGCTGCACACACACACACTGATGTGACAGATGCAGACACACACTAGCTGAAGTGTGTCACGTCTGTGTTGATCATTACGCTTTCCTCTGTTTCTTGCTGAGCTAGTCAGTGAAGGTTAAACACTTGACATGTTTATATATATTGCCTTTTAATTTCTGCACTGTAAGCATTTTTGTAGGTTTAACTTAAAGTGTGTGTGTGTGTGTGTTCATTGAAATAAAATAAAACTACATTTACTACAACAGTTACTACAACAAACATTTTTGAGAATCGGCAACCTTTTATTCAATTATTATTATTAAAAGATGTTGTGAGCTTATTTGGTAATTGTGTGTTTTATTTCTGATGAATCAGCCAAATTGTGCTATTTTCATGATTTATTTACATTGTTTATATGGTTCAGATACAATAATATTTTATTAATAATTATATTTGATTAATATAAATATTTTATTTCTATGTATTACACACACACACATACTCACACACACAATTACCAAATATGCTCACAAAATCTTTTAATAATATTTGAATAAAGGTTGTCGATTCTCAAAAATGTTCGTTGTATAACTCAAATTTTAAGGCAACCAGGTAACTTGTTTTAAATATTTTTTTTACAGTGTGAGATCAATCAATCAATCAATCAATCTGTTTATTTATAGAGCACATTTAAACACAACCAATGTTGACCAAAGTGCTGTACAAGGTATAAAAGAAAACAAAAGAAAATAAAGCACACACAAAAACATGCACACAAATAAACAAGGAGAGCCAAGATGGCATACTAGTCAGTGTTAAAAGCCAATGAAAATAAATAAGTCTTAAGATAAGATTTGAACATATTTAGAGAAGGAGGGACTCTAATATAGGGAGGAAGGCTTTTCCATACGGAACTAACAGATCAGTAATATAGCGTATAGGTATAGCGTAAATATAGGTCATTGAGGGCTTTATAAACAAAAAACTACATTTTAATTGGGTACTCACGGTAAAACATTTTTGTTGATTTAACTTAAAGTAAGTAACCTACGGAAGAGGATTAGGGCCAAGCAAAAAACAAAAAACAAAAAAGCATCTTGAGATTAAAGTCATTATAATGCGAGATTAAACTCGTTGAATTTCGAGAAAAAAAGTCGAAATAAAATCTTGAGAATAACGCATTCGATCAGTATTCATTGCATAGCGTACTGATAGAGGACATGGCAGAGTTGGATCACTTAGTCAAGCTATATTTCAGACTTTCTTTCAGTAACAAAGAAATACCATCAACTTTAGCTAATTATGACAATTATATTAATGTCCTCTATCAGTACGCTATGCAATGAACACTGATCGAATGCGTTATTCTCAAGATTGTATCTCGACTTTTTTTTCTCTAAATTTAGCGAGTTTAATCTCGCATTAAAATGACTTTAATCTCAAGATGCTTTTTTTTTTTTTTTTTTGCTTGGCCCTAATCCTCTTCCATAGTAACCTGGTTGACTTAAAATGTTGAGTTTATTGAAATTAAAAAATTTAAAATTGATGCAATGAAGGAAATTTGTTTAATAAATAGAAACTCAAAATATTATTGTATCTGAACCACATAAAAAATGTGATAAATCATGAAAATAGCACAATTTGGCTGCGCCATCACAAATAAAACACACAATTACCCAATATGCTTACAACATCTTTTAATGATATTTTAATAAAGGTTGTCGAATCTCAAAAAAATGTTCATTGTATTAACTCAATTTTAAGGCAACCAGGTAACTTAATTTTTAAATATTTTTTCAGTGTATATAAATATCTTTATTAGTCAGCAGAATAGATTACGCTCGTTTGCTGTTGCGAACTCAGTCCCTGATTGGGTTTTGATTCCAGTAATGTGTCCTCGTCTCTGATTTAATCTCCGCAAATTGAACATCTTTTACACGCGTGACGTGTTTAATCTCAGACAGATGAGCTTCTCCGGATGCAGAGGATGAAGATCATTCATCTTTAACCTGTAAGGGGTGAGTCCGTGGCAGAGCTGTGAGAACACTGACTGCAGTTTGAGCCAATAGAGGCCAGAGTCCTCCATTACAGCAGAAGAGCAATTCATCAGCCAGAGAAGAGTCACTAATCGTGTGTGTGTGTGTGTGACACATCAGGACCCAAATGTGTAAAATGCCATGGGTATGACACAGGTATTACAGGAGAGGGTGAAATATGAGGACATTACCCATGGCCCCACTTTACAAAAGGCTTATAAATCACACAGGAGGAGTTTTTATGAGAAAGTAAAAGTGTGTGTGTGTGTGTGTGTAAGGGAATAGAAAATACGGTTTGTTCAGTATAAAAACCATTACACCTATGGAATGTCCCCATATGTAACAAAATTAAACGTGTGTGTGTGTCTCCTCCATTACAGCAGAAGAGCAATTCATCAGCCAGAGAAGAGTCACTAATCGCCTTCATAGACCTGAGAACTGATCAGATGCTCATTAATGACCACCATCCATTATTCAGAGCGCACACACACACACACACACACACTCTCGCACGCAGTCACGCTCGCACGCTCACAGACACACACGCTCACAGACACACACTCACTAACTCACTCAAACAGACAGAGACACACACACACACACACACACACACACACACATACTCTCCATAACACATCCCACACATACTCTCCATAGGCGTAATGTTTTTTATACTGTACAAACTGTACATTCTATCTGCCCCTAAATCTACCCATCACACACACACACACACACACACACACACACACACACACACACTGCCCCTAAACCTACCCATCACAGGAAACATTCTGCATCTTTACTTTCTCAAAAAAAACTCCTGTATGATTTATAAGCCTTTTGAAAAGTGAGGACCGCTGGCTGGTGATCTCAGGTTTTACTATCCTCATGGGGACATTTGTTTCCCACAATGTAATATAAACAAGGGCACACACACACACAGAGAAGGCCTGATTATTTGGACACATCACAGATGCAGGAATGACACTATCAGTGTGAAATTGCTGATAATCGTATTCATAAAGGGAACGCGGGACATATCTCGGCAGGGATAATAAGGCGTGTGTGTGTGCGTGTGTACATGTTTTTCTAGCCTGGTGGGGACTTTAACTAGCCTGACAAGCCAGACCCACATCAAGATGTTTGGTCTAGAAACTCCCCATTGACGGCTCAATCCGAGGGGCGGGATAAACGGCTGTCTTTCAAACTCCCTCTGCACGCGATAGGATAGCGGTACACCAACCAGAGCAACGAAGGTGAAGCAGAGCTGACAGATTAAACATTCGCCGTATCCGGTCGGCTAAACTCCGAACACATCTTCCCTTCTTTAGAATGACTTCAGTGCCGTTCTTTGTTCTTTTCTCAGAGGAAAGCTTAACTCCAAGTCTTCCGGAGGCGCGGGCAGAGCTGATTCGACAGACCGCCACCGTTCGCCAGTTTCTGTGTTACTAGAAGCACGCAAACGCAACTCGGCCGTCGTCATTATGGCCCCGCCCGCCGACTCTATACACGACGTGATTGGGCCGTCCAGATTCTGAGGAATACATCTCAGATAGGAATTGAGAGTTGCTAGACACACTTGCGGGCAAATTAAATTTGCTGCCGCTAGGGTGCGTCTCGATTTCTAGGCTAGACTTTAACCTGAATGCACACAGACTCATGGGGATTGAAAATACAGTTTGTACAGTGTAAAATCAATTACGCCTATGGAAAGTCCCCACAATTCATAAAAACAAACGCAACTGCGAGAGTGTGTGTGTATGTAGGTCAGTAGTGTCGACTCTCACAGACAGTTAAAGGCTCATCTCAGGTTGAGGTTACAGCAAATGCAGCTTCACAGTCGAGAGGACCGGACATTACTGTCAGTCAATACTAGTGAAGCATAAGCCAAACGTCCGCTGAGAATAACACACACACACACACACACACACACTTCACAGCGAGAGACATTGATTTTCGGCTGAATCTAATGTGACAGCTAAAGAAGTCATCCAGGCCATGTTTATAAGACAGCAGTTGTGATGTGTTTACATTAATGTGGAGTTTGCTGCGGCCGTGAGAATGGGGCGGCCGTGAGTGTGGTGCGGCCGTGAGTATGGGGCGGCCGTGAGTATGGGGCGGCCGTGAGTATGGGGCGGCCGTGAGTGTGCTGGGGCCGTGAGTGTGCTGGGGCCGTGAGTATGGGGCGGCCGTGAGTATGGGGCGGCCGTGAGTGTGCTGGGGCCGTGAGTGTGCTGGGGCCGTGAGTGTGCTGGGGCCGTGAGTATGGGGCGGCCGTGAGTGTGCTGCGGCCGTGAGTGTGCTGGGGCCGTGAGTGTGCTGCGGCCGTGAGTGTGCTGGGGCCGTGAGTGTGCTGCGGCCGTGAGTGTGCTGGGGCCGTGAGTGTGCTGCGGCCGTGAGTGTGCTGCGGCCGTGAGTGTGCTGCGGCCGTGAGTGTGCTGCGGCCGTGAGTGTGCTGGGGCCGTGAGTGTGCTGGGGCCGTGAGTATGGGGCGGCCGTGAGTGTGCTGGGGCCGTGAGTGTGCTGGGGCCGTGAGTGTGCTGGGGCCGTGAGTATGGGGCGGCCGTGAGTGTGCTGGGGCCGTGAGTGTGCTGGGGCCGTGAGTGTGCTGGGGCCGTGAGTGTGCTGGGGCCGTGAGTGTGCTGGGGCCGTGAGTGTGCTGGGGCCGTGAGTGTAGTGCGGTCGTGAGTGTAGTGCGGTCGTGAGTGTAGTGCGGTCGTGAGTATGGGGCGGCCGTGAGTATGGGGCGGCCGTGAGTGTGCTGCGGCCGTGAGTGTGCTGCGGCCGTGAGTATGGGGCGGCCGTGAGTATGGGGCGGCCGTGAGTGTGCTGCGGCCGTGAGTATGGGGCGGCCGTGAGTGTGCTGCGGTCGTGAGTATGGGGCGGTCGTGAATGTGCTGCGGTCGTGAGTGTGCTGCGGTCGTGAGTATGGGGCGGTCGTGAGTGTGTTGCGGTCGTGAGTATGGGGTGGCCGTGAGTGTGCTGCGGTCGTGAGTGTGCTGCGGCCGTGAGTATGGGGCGGCCGTGAGTGTGCTGCGGTCGTGAGTATGGGGCGGTCGTGAATGTGCTGCGGTCGTGAGTGTGCTGCGGTCGTGAGTATGGGGCGGTCGTGAATGTGCTGCGGTCGTGAGTATGGGGCGGTCGTGAATGTGCTGCGGTCGTGAGTGTGCTGCGGTCGTGAGTATGGGGCGGTCGTGAGTATGGGGCGGTCGTGAGTATGGGGCGGTCGTGAGTGTGCGGCGGTCGTGAGTGTGGGGCGGTCGTGAGTGTGGGGCAGTCGTGAGTGTGCTGCGGTCGTGAATGTGCTGCGGTCGGGAGTATGAGGCGGTCGTGAGTGTGCTGCGGTCGTGAGTGTGCTGCGGTCGTGAGTGTGCTGCGGTCGTGAGTGTGCTGCGGTCGTGAGTGTGCTGGGGCCGTGAGTGTGCTGGGGCCGTGAGTGTGCTGGGGCCGTGAGTGTGCTGGGGCCGTGAGTGTGCTGGGGCCGTGAGTGTGCTGGGGCCGTGAGTGTGCTGGGGCCGTGAGTGTGCTGGGGCCGTGAGTGTGCTGGGGCCGTGAGTGTGCTGGGGCCGTGAGTGTGGGGCGGCCGTGAGTGTGCTGGGGCCGTGAGTGTGCTGGGGCCGTGAGTGTGCTGGGGCCGTGAGTGTGCTGGGGCCGTGAGTGTGCTGCGGCCGTGAGTGTGCTGCGGCCTTGAGTATGGGGCGGCCGTGAGTGTGCGGCGGCCGTGAGTGTGCGGCGGCCGTGAATATGGGGCGGCCGTGAGTGTGCTGCGGTCGAGAGTATGGGGCGGTCGTGAATGTGCTGCGGTCGTGAGTGTGCTGCGGTCGTGAGTATGGGGCGGTCGTGAGTGTGCTGCGGTCGTGAGTATGGGGCGGTCGTGAGTGTGCTGCGGTCGTGAGTATGGGGCGGTCGTGAGTGTGGGGCGGTCGTGAGTGTGGGGCGGTCGTGAGTGTGCTGCGGTCAGGAGTATGAGGCGGTCGTGAGTGTGCTGCGGTCGTGAGTGTGCTGCGGTCGTGAGTATGAGGCGGTCGTGAGTGTGCTGCGGTCGGGAGTATGAGGCGGTCGTGAGTGTGCTGGGGTCGTGAGTGTGCTGGGGTCGTGAGTGTGCTGGGGTCGTGAGTGTGCTGGGGTCGTGAGTGTGCTGGGGTCGTGAGTGTGCTGGGGTCGTGAGTGTGCTGCGGTCGTGAGTGTGCTGCGGTCGTGAGTGTGCTGCGGTCGTGAGTATGGGGCGGTCGTGAGTGTGCTGCGGTCGTGAGTATGGGGCGGTCGTGAGTGTGCTGCGGTCGTGAGTGTGCTGCGGTCGTGAGTGTGCTGCGGTCGTGAGTGTGCTGCGGTCGTGAGTATGGGGCGGTCGTGAGTGTGCTGCGGTCGTGAGTGTGCTGCGGTCGTGAGTGTGCTGCGGTCGTGAGTGTGCTGCGGTCGTGAGTGTGCTGGGGCCGTGAGTGTGCTGGGGCCGTGAGTATGGGGCGGTCGTGAGTGTGCTGCGGTCGTGAGTGTGCTGCGGTCGTGAGTGTGCTGCGGTCGTGAGTATGGGGCGGTCGTGAGTGTGCTGCGGTCGTGAGTGTGGGGCGGTCGTGAGTGTGCTGGGGCCGTGAGTGTGCTGGGGCCGTGAGTGTGCTGGGGCCGTGAGTGTGCTGGGGCCGTGAGTGTGCTGCGGTCGTGAGTGTGCTGCGGTCGTGAGTGTGCTGCGGTCGTGAGTGTGCTGCGGTCGTGAGTGTGCTGGGGCCGTGAGTGTGCTGGGGCCGTGAGTATGGGGCGGTCGTGAGTGTGCTGCGGTCGTGAGTGTGCTGCGGTCGTGAGTGTGCTGCGGTCGTGAGTATAATAATGAAATATCATACGCAATGGAACCGTACAGAAATGAAATTAATAAACTGCGGTCAGTTAAATCTTTTTTTCCATCATTAACCATGTTTACCTCCGCACATTATGAAATCAGTCGCTTTTGTAAATCACCATCATAATAATAATAATAACAAGTCAAAGTTATGGCATACTAAGTCATTATTATGAGAAGACAGTTATGACACAAAGTTGGAAAATAAGTCCAGAGTTTAATGAGTAGATCATTCTCTCTGGCCGTCCAGTTTACATGTCTTTATTTCAACATTAAAGGAATATTCCATTTGGCAAAACATTTCGGGAACGAATGCATAAACACACACGCACTCGCTCAAACACACTCACACTCACACGCGCTCAAACACTCGCGCGCGCGCGCGCACACACACCCTCACTCACTCGCACACACGCACTCGCTCAAACACTCACACACACACACTTACACTCTCTCTCACACGCACACTCGCGCGCACACACACACAAACACTCGCTCAAACACGCACACACACACACTCTCTCTCACACGCGTACTCGCGCGCGCGCGCACACACACAAACACTCGCACACACGCACTCGCTCAAACACTCTCACACACACACTTACACTCTGTCACACACGCACACACAAACACTCACTCACTCGCACACACGCACTCGCTCAAACACATTGAATGTTCTGACAACGTGATTAAAGATAACTGAATGAATGTTTAATTAATGTTAGATTCACTATTTCATATCGGGATTATTATAGCTCACTAAAGCTAAAACCATAAAAATAAACAAATCCAATTTTTGTTTTAATAAAAAATAAAATAAAATAACCTATACAGAAACTTATATTAACAAAAACTAATAAAAATGTCTAAAACATACAACAAAATTAATAAAACTTTCACGGAAATTAAAATGAAATCGTAAAATATAAAAATCAAAACTATTTTAAAAAAAATCTATAATAATAATATAAACTATAATAGAGTCCAGAAGCGAGAGAGTTTTGTTTTTAATCACTGTAAAAGTTCAACTAAACCATGAAAATATGAGAAAAATATATTATTTGTTGTAAATATGATGGACTACAACATAATCAGATATTAATATTTCATTGGTTTTCTCTTGTTTAGCAGGTGTTCATCATTTCTGTGTACGACAGTCTGGATGAAAATTGTTCCATTGCGTTATCATCACAAATGAAACAATCGACACCGAGCACAACTACACAATATGACTATAAACTCTATAACCCATTTATTATAATATTTACATAAAGGCTGAAGATGTGATTTTCCTCAGAGTTGTGCAGTAACAGAATAAAACACTGCAGCGTGGGAAGGGTCAGGCGTCTGGGTTTGCTCTAATGGAGAATATAAAGGTCAGCGTATTCAAATCATGAGCGTTTGAAGCGGTGTGTGAAGGATGAACAGCTCTAAACGTCTTCATGTCACGGCACACACATCATATCTTATTACAGAGCCTTATTATTACATATTCAGCAGATATGAAGGCAAACAGGCCGTTTATGGAAATAAATCAGCTCAATCATTTCACTGAAATCAAAATGTCTCTTATAAAACCGACATCAAATACAAAAGAAGCTGTAAATAATGAAATATCATACACAATGGAACCGTACAGAAATGAAATATTAATAAAATGCGGTCAGTTAAATCTTTTTTTCCATCATTAACCATGTTTAC
>NC_090174.1:63902176-63904676 GCF_024679245.1 Pseudorasbora parva | reverse complement strand
GAAACACAAGTATATAAACACAATCATAAGCAAAGGCCCTTATTATCATATCTTCTGTGTCTGTTA
This sequence comes from Pseudorasbora parva, assembly GCF_024679245.1. Classification (NCBI taxonomy): domain Eukaryota; kingdom Metazoa; phylum Chordata; class Actinopteri; order Cypriniformes; family Gobionidae; genus Pseudorasbora; species Pseudorasbora parva. The sequence continues at coordinate 63,904,610 of NC_090174.1, read as the reverse complement.
GCGTGTGTTATGAATATTGTGGTTATGATGAACTGCTGGTGATGTCTGTTGGTCTAAAAGGGTCTGCTAAATGAGCAGCTGTAGAAGTGTTCCGGTTTCTCCAGAGTAAGTCTGTGGTAACTCTGGATTAGATTATCTCCAGATGCTCTACACTCCCTCGATGTCGAGTCATTTTTATTTCTACAGCGCTTTTCATAATCCATGTTGTTCCAAAGCAGCTTTACAGAAAATCCATTAATGTCTCCAAGCCTCCAGTCAGCAGCCAAAGACCAAAACATTCATAAACACACAATGATCACGCTGGAGAGCGGCGGCGTCCCAATCAGTCACATGATGGTTATGATCTGGCCACGGCATATGTGTGTGTGTGAATATATATATATATATATATATATATATATATATATATATATATATATATATATATATATATATATATATATATTCAACATCAATAAATGCTTCTATTTTATGTGATCTCACCGTTATATTCCCTACATCACTGTCGCATACATCCGTCTGACAAATGACAACAGAGGAAAAAGCTCACACACTATTCAATGATCAATTCTCACTAATAACTAGTCGCTCGTGCATATTACCAGGATATTGGCTGCTTATTAGGACTTAAAGTACATATTAACCTTATTCTACATCCCTTCACCTTAAATGGATGGATGGATGGATGTGTGTGTGTGTGTGTGTGTGTGTGAGATGGGTAGGTTTAGGGTGTGTGTGTGTGTGTGTGTGATGGGTAGGTTTATGGTGTGTGTGTGTGTGTGTGTGTGTGTGTGTGTGTGTGTGTGTGTGTGTGTGTGTGCGCGCGTGCGTGTGTGTGTTCCTATGTATTCCCTCATGGCCTGTTACACAAACAACCCATCACACGCTGCTAACGAGGAAGCGCCGCGTCTGACTGATGACACACACACACACACACACACAGGAGAGCTCTGTATTCTCTATTATAGCCCTTTCACCCGCGAGACTTCTCTCAGATGTTGTCAGTGCAGATTTATGAAACACGGAAAAGCAATTTGAGAGTCTGCCGCTCCGAATCTCGGCCCTCCGGCAATAAAGCGCTTCACGATTGGCTAACTCCAGCCAGCCTAATTCATCTGGAGCTGCGCTGCGCACGCATTAACGCGCGTGTTGTATATTCTTTAATAAGACATTTTTCATCTGCATAATCAAGCGGCGCTCAGGCCGACTCAGTGTTTTCTGCTTAATTCTGCTCGCAGGGAGACACTAATGTCTTCATTTCCTGCTGCGGCGTCTCCGTTATCTCCTGATTAATGTCTCGGCTGTGAGCGCCGATGAACTGAAGCTACGGTGGCCCAGTAGTGCAGCCAAACTAAATTGGCTTGTTTCCGTTGTGCTGTGGTTTAGTTTTTCTCAATTGGCATGCCTCATATTCTCAGAAAAAAAACACACACATTGGGCAAAACCCCCTGAATTCTCCTTCAAAATGAAACTTTACATTCAAACAATATTATTTCTTCTCAAAATGGGATTTTGAGACACAAACAAACAAAAAACGCTTTTCTTACTCAGTATTTTTGTCTTGTTTCTAGTCCAAACATCTAAACATTCTTAAAACAAGAAGTATTTACTAGACAAGCAAAAGTAATTGTCTTTTTTTGGGAAAAACAAGACCGGGCGGGACGGACAATGGAAAATGGGGAAAACAAAAAATTCAGGAGGCCAGTGCTGCCCACTGCGTCCAGGTGGTGCAGGCAGAGGAGGGACCACCTGAATGCGATCCACTGGCACTGGGACCACCGGAACACGATCCACTGGCACTGGGACCACCGCAACACGATCCACTGGCACTGGGACCACCGCAACACGATCCACTGGCACTGGGACCACCGGAACACGATCCACTGGCACTGGGACCACTGGAACACGATCCACTGGCACTGGGACCACCGGAACACGATCCACTGGCACTGGGACCACCGGAACACGATCCACTGGCACTGGGACCACCGGAACACGATCCACTGGCACTGGGACCACTGGAACACGATCCACCGGCACTGGGACCACTGGAACACGATCCACTGGCACTGGGACCACCGGAACACGATCCACTGGCACTGGGACCACCGGAACACGATCCACTGGCACTGGGACCACTGGAACACGATCCACTGGCACTGGGACCACTGGAACACGATCCACCGGCACTGGGACCACTGGAACACGATCCACCGGCACTGGGACCACTGGAACACGATCCACCGGCACTGGGACCACTGGAACACGATCCACTGGCACTGGGATCACCGGAACACGATCCACTGGCACTGGGACCACCGGAACACGATCCACTGGCACTGGGACCACTGGAACACGATCCACCGGCACTGGGACCACTGGAACACGATCCACTGGCACTGGGATCACCGGAACACGATCCACTGGCACTGGG
>NC_090174.1:63849676-63894676 GCF_024679245.1 Pseudorasbora parva | reverse complement strand
CACTCGATCACTCTCACACTCACTCACTCACTCACTCACTCACACACACTCACTCACTCAAACTCGATCGATCACTCACTCACACACACTCACTCAAACTCGATCGATCACTCACTCGCTCACACTCGATCGATCACTCACTCACTCACAGTCGATCGATCACTCACTCACACACACTCACTCACTCACACTCGATCGATCACACACTCACTCACTCGCTCACACTCGATCGATCACTCACTCACTGCAACCCGATCGATCACTCACTCACACTCACACACTCACTCACTCACTCACACTCGATCGATCACTCACTCACACTCACTCACTCACTCACTCACACTCGATCGATCACTCACTCACTCACTCACTCACTCACTGACACTCGATCGATCACTCACACACACTCACTCACACTCACTCACTCACTCACACACACTCGATCGATCACTCACACACACTCACTCACTCACACTCACTCACTCACACACACTCACTCAAACTCGATCGATCACTCACTCACTCGCAGTCGATCGATCACTCACTCACACACACTCACTCACTCACACTTGATCGATCACTCACTCACACTCACTCACTCACTCACACTTGATCGATCACTCACTCACTCGCACACTCACTCACACTCGATCGAACACTCACTCTCACACACACTCACACTCGATCGATCACTCACTCACACACTCACTCACACTCGATCAATCACTCACACACTCACACTCGATTGAACACTCACTCACTCACTCACTCACTCACTCACACACACTCACTCAAACTCGATCGATCACTCACTCACTCACACATACACACACTCGATCGATCACTCTCACACACACTCACTCACTCACACTCGATCGATCATACTCACACACACACACACTCACTCACTCACTCACTCACACACACACTCACTCACTCACTCAAACTCGATCGATCACTCACTCACACTCAATCGATCACTCACACACACTCACTCACTCACACTCGATCGATCACTCACTCACACTCACTCACTCACTCACTCACTCACTCACTCACACTCGATCGATCACTCACACACACTCACTCACTCACACTCGATCGATCACTCACTCACACACTCACTCAAACTCGATCGATCACTCACTCACACTCACTCACTCACTCACTCACGCACTCACTCAAACTCGATCGATCACTCACTCACTCACTCACACTCAATCAATCACACACTCAAACACTCACTCACACTTGATCGATCACACACTCACTCACACACTCACTCACACTCACTCACACTCGATCGATCACATACTCACACACTCACTCACACTCAATCGAACACTCACTCACACTCGATCGATCACTCACTCACTCACTCACTCACACACTCACTCACACTCGATCGATCACTCACTCACTCACTCACACTCACTCACTCACTCACTCACTCACTCACACACTCACTCACACTCGATCGATCACATACTCACACACTCACTCACACTCAATCGAACACTCACTCACACCCTCACTCACACTCGATCGATCACTCACTCACTCACTCACTCACTCACTCATTCACTCACACACTCACTCAAACTCGATCGATCACTCACTCTCACTCACACTCGATCACTCACTCACACACTCACTCACACTCGATCGATCACTCACTCACACACTCACTCACTCACTCACACTCGATCGATCACTCACTCAAACTCGATCGATCACTCACTCACTCACTCACACTTGATCGATCACTCACACTCGATCACTCACACACTCAAACTCGATCGATCACTCACTCACACACTCACTCACTCACTCGCTCACTCACTCACACTTGATCGATCACTCACTCACACTCGATCACTCACACACTCAAACTCGATCGATCACTCACTCACACACTCACTCACACACTCGATCGATCACTCACTCACACACACTCACATACTCACATACACTCACACACTCACTCACACACACACACACACTCACTCACTCACACACTCACTCAAACTCGATCGATCACTCACTCACACACACTCACTCACTCACTCACACTCGATCGATCACTCACTCACTCACTCACTCACTCACTCACTCACTCACACTCGATCGATCACTCACTCACACACACTCAATTCAATTCAATTGTGCTTTATTGGCATGACACACATGGGTACATATTGCCAAAGCATTTCACAAAGCAAAACAGAAACACACATCAAACATATTCACATTTATATTTATATATACACATAATAAGCAATACATATATTATTAATCAGGATGTGTTCACTCAGTACATCTCAGTTTGTGGCATTTATAGATATGCTGTGCTATATAAGTGGAAGCAGGTCCTTCACCGAGTAAGACCTTCAGTTTTTCGTGATGGTGTAGTGACTGGAAGTCAGGGATAATGTGTTGTATTTGCCCATCCAGTGAGTCTCTTAGGGCGGTGTATTTATCACAGTGGAGGAGGAAGTGTGCCTCTGTCTCCACTGCTCCTGATCTACACTCTCTACAGATACGCTCTTCTGTGGGCAGCCATGTCTTCTTATGCCGCCCTCTTTCTATGGCCAGCGTGTGGTCACTCAGCCTGTACTTGGTTAATAACGCTCTGTGTGTTGTGTTTCTGACTGAGATGAGAGAGTTAGCCAGACTGTACTCTCTGTTTAGTCCCAGATAACATTGGAGACGGCTTTGCTCTTTGGTTTGATGTTTCCAGTGCTGCATATACGCCTCTCTCTCGTTTTTCATGATTTCTTTGATTTCTGCAGATTTTACAGGAGCAGTGGTATACGCTTTGTTCATCAGTTCTGACACCATTACACAGAGATTACTTTTCTGGGTTTGTAGGGCTTTAAACTGAAGATCATCTTTAGAGCTTGAGTGTAGGTGGATCCAGAACTTCAAGGCTCTTTTTTTAATGGTTAGATTAAGGGGCAGTCGGCCCAGCTCCGGCCTGCATGCGTTGTTCGGTGTGTTTCTGTGGACGTGGAGGATGTTTCGACAGAACTCTACATGTAGGCCTTCTACAGGGTGTTTGTCCCTGACCTTATGGCTGAAGTTACTCGCTGGGCCCCAGACCTCACTTCCGTACAGTGCAATGGGCAGGATGACGCTATCGAATATCTTTGTCCAGATTCTAATGGGGATGTCTATTTTAAATCATTTCATTCGTATAGCGTGCAGGGCTCTGCGGGCTTTTGCAAGTAATGTTTTAATTGCTAATTTAAAGTTTCCAGTGGGTGTTAGAACCAGACCAAGATAATTATAATGTAAAGTGTGTTGAATGGTGCTGTTGTTTACAGTAAATATATGTTTATGTTCCAGATTTCTGGGTTTCTTCTGAAAAATCATGATCTTAGTTTTTTGGGAGTTGACTTCTAAGGACCAGTCCTGGCAGTATTTAGTTAAGATGTCGAGGTTTTTCTGGAGGCCTTCTGGTGTTTTAGACAGAATTAGTAAGTCGTCTGCATACAGTAAATATTTGACTTCTGTGTCAAACAGTTGAAGTCCTGGACTCTCTGATTGGTCCAATAGATCTGCCAATTCATTAATATAAATGTTAAATAGAGTTGGGCTGAGGCAGCAGCCCTGTCTGACCCCTCGCTGTTGGGAAAAATATTCTGTTCTTTGATGACCAATTTTTACTGCACATTTATTTTCGTTATACATGTTTTTTATCAAGTCATATGTTTTTCCCCCAATACCACTTTGAATGATTTTATAAAACAATCCTTTATGCCAAATGGAATCAAAAGCCTTCCTGAAATCGACGAAGCAAGCAAATATTTTTCCTTCCTTCTTTTGGTGTACATGTTGGTTTAGTAATGTGTGTAGTGTGTGAATATGATCAGTGGTTCGATGTTTGGGGAGAAAGCCCATTTGAGATTTGCTGATGACATTGTGCTGCTTTAAGAAGGCTGAAATCCGGGAGTTGATTATAGAACAGAATACTTTTCCCAAATTGCTGGTTACACAGATTCCTCTGTAGTTATTAGGATCTGTTTTGTCTCCACTTTTAAAGATGGGAGAGATGAGCCCTGTATTCCAGACCTCTGGACACCTGAACTCACTCACACACACACTCGATCACTCACTCACACACACACTCGATCACTCACTCACACACACACTTGATCGAACACTCACTCACACACACACTCGATCACTCACTCACTCACTCACTCACTCACTCACACACTCACTCACACACACACTCGATCACTCACTCACACACTCACTCGATCACTCACTCACACACTCACTCACACACACACTCGATCACTCACTCACACACTCACTCACACACACACTCGATCACTCACTCACTCACACACACACTCACACACACACTCGATCACTCACTCACTCACACACTCACTCACACACACACTCGATCACTCACTCACACACACACTCGATCACTCACTCACTCACTCACACACACACTCGATCACTCACTCACTCACACACTCACTCACACACACACTCGATCACTCACTCACACACTCACTCGATCACTCACTCACACACTCACTCACACACACACTCGATCACTCACTCACACACTCACTCACACACACACTCGATCACTCACTCACTCACACACACACTCACTCACACACACTCGATCACTCACTCACTCACAGACTCACTCACACACACACTTGATCGAACACTCACTCACACACACACTCGATCACTCACTCACTCACTCACTCACACACTCACTCACACACACACTCGATCACTCACTCACTCACACACTCACTCACACACACACTCGATCACTCACTCACTCACACACACACTCACTCACACACACTCGATCACTCACTCACTCACACACTCACTCACACACACACTCGATCACTCACTCACACACTTGATCGATCACTCACTCACACACTCACTCACACACACACTTGATCACTCACTCACTCACTCACACACTCACTCACACACACACTCGATCACTCACTCACTCACACACTTGATCGATCACTCACTCACTCACACACTCACTCACACACACACTCGATCACTCACTCACTCACACACTCACTCACACACACACTCGATCACTCACTCACACACACACACTCGATCACTCACTCACTCACACACTCACTCACACACACACTCGATCACTCACTCACACACACACTCGATCACTCACTCACTCACACACACACTCGATCACTCACTCACTCACTCACTCACACACACACTCACTCACACACACACTCGATCACTCACTCACTCACAGACTCACTCACACACACACTCGATCACTCACTCACTCACACACACACTCGATCACTCACTCACTCACTCACACACTCACTCACACACACACTCGATCACTCACTCACACACACACTCGATCACTCACTCACTCACTCACACACACACTCGATCACTCACTCACACACACACTTGATCGATCACTCACTCACACACTCACTCACACACACACTCGATCACTCACTCACTCACACACTCACTCACACACACACTCGATCACTCACTCACACACACACTTGATCGATCACTCACTCACACACACACTCGATCACTCACTCACTCACACACACACTCGATCACTCACTCACTCACTCACTCACACACACACTCGATCACTCACTCACACACACACTTGATCGATCACTCACTCACACTCACTCACACACACACTCGATCACTCACTCACTCACTCACACACTCACTCACACACACACTCGATCACTCACTCACACACACACTTGATCGATCACTCACTCACACACACTCGATCACTCACTCACACACACACTCGATCACTCACTCACTCACACACACACTCGATCACTCACTCACTCACACACACACTCACACACACTCGATCACTCACTCACTCACAGACTCACTCACACACACACTCGATCACTCACTCACTCACACACACACTCGATCACTCACTCACTCACTCACACACTCACTCACACACACACTCACACACACACTCGATCACTCACTCACTCACACACACACTCGATCACTCACTCACTCACTCACACACACACTCGATCACTCACTCACACACACACTTGATCGATCACTCACTCACACACTCACTCACACACACACTCGATCACTCACTCACTCACTCACACACTCACTCACACACACACTCGATCACTCACTCACACACACACTTGATCGATCACTCTCACACACACACTCGATCACTCACTCACTCACACACACACTCGATCACTCACTCACTCACTCACTCACACACACACTCGATCACTCACTCACACACACACTTGATCGATCACTCACTCACACTCACTCACACACACACTCGATCACTCACTCACTCACTCACACACTCACTCACACACACACTCGATCACTCACTCACACACACACTTGATCGATCACTCACTCACACACACTCGATCACTCACTCACTCACTCACTCACACACACACTTGATCGATCACTCACTCACACACTTACTCACATAAATATCTCAGTACTGCACTTCAAACCACATCAAACATTTTAAAGTGTTGAATAAAACGAATGTCTGTTGAAGAAAATCATAAGAGCATGTTTTGTGAATATAATCATTTATTTTCTCTAGAATGATGCAAGAAATGTACACATCTTTATTTTAAGGTATAAAAATTTTTCTTAAATAAGCAGTTTTTCATTCATACGTTTGTAAATTTATTAATTATTTGTCACAAACCCTGAAGAGAGCACATCCCGTATGACCAACGACAACAAAAACAAGAAAAAACAGTTTGCAATACAAATCCAGCGACGGTAACCTGATTTGATGTGAAGAAGTATTGCTCTGCATTTGTCCATATAAAAGCTGTATTTTTTTTAGTGACTTCTGTCTGACACAAAATAAGCATTGTTCTCAATTATATATAGATATGTACATCAAAATATATGCTCTAGTTGAAAAAAGGCCTTGGTTGAAGCTATTTGTATTGGATTATGAAAGTGTGCTTGGTTCAGCTGCTGTTGACGCAGACTGATGACATCATTTCCAGGACGTCCACGTGACATCAGTGCACAAAGAAATCTGAAAAATAAATGATAATTCACCATCAATAAATGTGCAACTCATGTAAATTAAGTTAATATATTAAAAAAGGCAATTTATCATGACCAGTAGGTGATGTTCCCAGATTTGGCATGTCCCCTCAGTTTTTGTTTGGATTAAAGTATTGCCAAAATATAGCAGCTTATCTAATTTTGGGTTGATATTGAGTGAATAAATATAAAGTTATATAAGCATGTCCAACTATTATCTACACACATACAGTACAGTCTCTTAAATCATGTGTTTTAATTGTTTAATCCCAGAGACCCGCCGTTGTAAACATGATTTTTGCGTTAGAGCTGTGATTCATTCTGCCATATTCAATTTTAAATAAAATATATAAAAACACTTTTATCCCCGTTTGAATGTTTTCCTCAGTAATTTGGCATAATACAGGGAAAATATTTACAAGCAAAATTAAACCTAATCATCATAAAATGTGTTTTTAATCACATCTTGCACACGTAGAGAAAATGTTACATATAAATGTACATAAATATCAATGCTTTTAAGTCTTAATGCGGCTTCATCGCAGAGGCGTGTTCAATCAATCCGCGCGCCGCGCCGGTAATTTACATCTTCATTAGCAGGAGCTTTTCACTTCCACTGAGATTTCAGGATAAAGGGGGTAATTAACACAAACTGCCCCGCAATTTAAGAGTTTGTGTGAAGCATTAATTAAACATTCAGAGCATTTCAGGGTTGAAAATGGCTTGCTTAATATTATAAAGCAGCCAGTTTGGACACTACAGTCATGGGTGTCGGAAGCAAATGAAATGTGGGTGGGTCCACTCTCTCAGAATGTTTTACTGGAGTAATGTTAGATGCCATTTACATTAACCCTTAAAGACTGAGACACTGCAAAAAATGCTCTTCTTACTCAGTATTTTTGTCTTGTTTCTAGTCTAAAAATCTAAATATTCTTACATTAAGAAACATTTACTAGACAAGCAAAAGTAATTGTCTTGTTTTGGGGAAAATAACTCTAAATGAAGAGAGTTTTTGCTTAAAATAAGATAAATAATCTGCCAATGGGGTGAGAAAAATAATCTTAATTCAAACAGAAAACAATTACTTTTGCGTGTCTAGTAAATACTTCTCGTTTAAGAATCTTTAGATGTTTGGACTAGAAACAAGACAAAAATACTGAGTAAGAAGAGCATTTTTTGCCGTGTAACTATCGTTCTAAAATGTTTAATAACTTTAAAACTACTAATCCAATCTGTATGCTGCAAACTGCACCGTAAAGAGGAGAAAAATCTTAGCTTTTCATAGGTATAACATTTCTCGCGATTGATCATTCAGAGGCTCGGTAGTCAGCGTGGATCTGTCATCAAAATATGCAGCATTGATTTGTCAAGGAAACACACGTAGGTTTATCCCCTGAGCCAAAGAGAAATCTATGTCTTTTTATGATTAGTCCCACCCCCTGTGCCCAGATTCATTGAAACTGCCAGAAACTCAACCAATAAACAGTGTTTGATCTTTTGAACCACCAATCACGTTTCTCTGAAACATTGGGTGTGAATTTGTGTGCATGAAAACAAACAAATAAACGTGTGCAGAGCTCTCTCACATAGCACAGCAAACAAAAGTCCGTATATTTCTCTATTTGTATGTAGTTTGCACCATTTTTACTCGGTGCATTTTTTCTTCAATTTGTGTTTGAGAAGTTTATTTGTGGAGAGGTTAATGGCAATTTATGAAAATAGCTGCCAACGTTTAAGCGTAGCCTTAGTATATTTTATTTCACGGTTTGTTGGTCACAACTTGTTGCATTTGTTCTTCATTTTTAAATTATAATATATTTATAATTTAAATATATTATAAATTAAACAGAGAAAATATATTTCTCTGAAGAAAAATGTTTGTTTCAGTGTTGTTATTAAATAACAATCTTTTTAGGACACATTGTCAGTAAATAAAATGCACCTGTTTTCACTCAAAAACCTAGAAACGCTTAGAATAATGTTTTTAATAAATGGCTAAAACTTGCTGAGGGATTGTTATATGTAGACTAAATTTCATCTGGAAGTCTAAAACAGCCAAGTCTAACTTTCTAAAGGAATAAAAATCAAACTTCATGAAGTTCTGTTTGAGGTCAAAGTAAAAAAAAAAAAACATTTTTGCTGCTGTTTTTATGAAATTGTATTAATTTAGTCCATTCTCAGAATAAATACATTTAAAATTGGGACATCAAATGAGCTAGATGGAATCTTCAGGTCCTCCCGTTTAAAATGACATATGGCATATGATGCTAACTGTTAAAATTGGTGAGAAAAGCAAAGAAAAGTAGAGGCACGTTAGGTGCCCCAAAAATGTTCTGGGTCTGTAAGGGTTAAATACAAATATACGGCGGTTTACTAAACAATTGATTGGGCCAGACAAAATTCCAGAAATCACTGAGTAATTTACCGCGGCAATAGTGTAGGGGTAAGACACATCAAGTTTTAACGCTAATCGATCAGAGGTTCGAATCCGCCTTTTGCTGAACTCGCTCTACTCCCTTTTGCCATCACACATCAGATCAGAAAGGCCTTTATAATCAATAAATATGGAGAAAATATTAGAAAAGTGGAAATAAAGCATCTAACGAGTTTAATAATGTGTTTATTGGTTAGGGGTAGGTAAACAGCTTAACAAAGGACCATTAGGATAAGCAAAGTTTGCGACTCTATGCCTTTATTCACGTGAAAAATCTGGGTACTACTATATCGTGTTTAGATGCACGGATTAAACGTGAGATGTATATCAATAAAATGTCTCCAACCCCATTTAATGTATAATGCTGTCAATGCCATCTTTTGGACAGTCATCATATTGAGTTGGTTTTCTTTTCTTGTCCTCAAACACTCTGATCTGTTTGTTACACTTAGATTGAAAAAAAGAAAATCAATTGTTTTATTGGTTGTATTACTTTATTACGAAGGTATCTTGGGCCTCCTTACTGCTATCTATGCCATTCATCGCTTTTTTTGTCACCTCTGAAACATGGCTCATGGGTCTTTTTTCCAAATCCTTTGCGAATGTCCCTTGTCAGACTGTATGAGCATGATCCCCGATGTAAGCCGTGTCACACTGTAGGATCTCGGCTGTCATGTCAGACCAGTGTTGTCATGATATCAAAATAATGACTTCGATACGATACAAGACTAAAATACCTCGATACTAAATCGATACCACGGTAAAAAATAAACAGATAATATGAATAATATTACAACAGAACTTATTATTCATTGTTTTATGTATTTTTTTTATAAAACATTCCCTTGTCCAGCATGTTCCTGCGCTGGTTTTGACCGATCCCTCCTCTTATTGCTATAATAACTACATGCCAGTGTGAACATCCTCCCAGAGATCATCATTATCAATCATGTTATCATTCACTTCTCAACAGGATGGGATGAACAAAATCTTATTTCATGATACGAGTAATTTAATATTTCTAAAATGTAATCTTATAATTATAATATAGATTTTTAATTGTATCTGTTTTTAAAAATCAGCAAAAAATGCAAATTACAGACAATATGACAACAACGGTGCTTTATTTTTCAGCTTCATTAGGTTTATTTAACAGCAGCAAGTCAAGAAAAAATTAAATAATCAAATATAAAACTGCTTAGTCTTCACTCTATAATTTAACTATACACTGATTCTTAATACATTTATTTGAGTTATTTAGCCAAACGTGGTGGTTTTCTATTTTTCATTGTTTGCTTAATATTAATCACAGAATATTAGGTCTGGCTTAAGACTGCACGGCTCTCATTACCTCAGCTGTACACGCTCACTAAAGACATCTCCGACTGTGTTTACCTGAATACTCGCCAGACCGTGTATTTTACTTATGTTTGACCATTCAAACCCAAATAATAATCCGCTAAAGAACTGAATGGCGATCACATGTTGTCTGAAAGACATGTGCGCGCGCTTCAGGTCAGAGTCCGGCTCGAGCTCGTCGCTTTTTCTTCTTGTGCGCATATTTCTGTTGCTTCCGTTGTCATGCGCTGCGCGTATATATTTAACTCTTCTACTTCCAGTGTTTAGGGAATGGAGGAAGCAGAGCTCTGCACACACGTCCTGACACCTACTGTCACACGTCCACGCACATTAAGAAATAAAGCTCATATAGCCGCAGTCCTCCTTAAAGTATTGGTACTAATAAATGTCCATATGTACCATTCGTAATAGCAGGGTATCGCAACACTTTTCTAGTACCGGTATATCGTGCTGCATTACACACGGGACTGAAATGCTGGCTACAAAGAAATCTCTAGCTCTCATTTTTGTGATAATTTGTCTTAAAAAAACCGAGATATTTGACGATCGTCGTAGGAGAAGTCACACTGCAGGATTGTGCGCCAAATCTTCTGACACTGCCAGAATTTCGTCTGAGGTAAAATTTGATCGCAGCGCTCATTAATCGGCTGCCGGTGAACATGTCAAACTAACGACCAAAGACGTCAGATTTTAGCCTAGAGTCAGAGGAATCTTTTAGGATTTGCTGAATTTGTCTCAGACGGCCAAATTGTGGGTAAAATCGCACAATGGCACCCGGCTTTAGTTGTACTATTATTTTTCCACGCTGGAACACGATAAAATGATATCCCGTTCTTAAGCTTTATGCCACTTCTATTGTGAAAATGACTATTGCAGTTTATAACACAGCAGGTAGACGCCATCTTGAACACTGCGTTCTTCCCTCCATGCAAATAAGAAGTCTGGCGCCTGTTTGTGTCACGGATTCCAAAAAAGCTTTGCATTTACCACTGTGAATACGTCATTGTGACGACACATTAGCGATCTCTAGACTCCTTTTTACTGCATTTCTAAATTCAGTAATATTCTTCTAAATGAGAGGCTAGTATCACATTACTGCCATGGATATTCTGTATCACAGCTACTAAAGTATCTCAGCTGGAAAAACGCTGCCCTTGCAAAACGCTCTCAAGCGCCACCAGCTGGCCGTTTTCAGAAGAGCACCAGGTGTTTAGCTGGCTAAAACATGCTTTGGTGGACGCACGATAATTTAATATTTATTGCTAGTCATATGGCCAATTAGTCTCTTTAGCGTTTATGCAAAATACTGGAGCCAAACCTGAGAAAGAAGTCCAGAAGAGTCCACAGCACTCCTGGCCATGTGATTTGCAGTTGTAACTCATGGGCGGGATTATGCTAATTAAGAATGAGCATGCACGCGCATCTTATTTACGCATGTTTAGAATTCATTAATTTACACACGTTTAACTAACGAATCCGCGGTGTACGAAGCGTTTGTAAATCTGGAGCAGAGTTTACGTAAAGGTCCATTTTATGCGAAAATTACTCAGAATTTGCTCATATATATACGAAAGTTTCATGAATGAGGCCCAATGGTTCTGACGGCCATCACTACAGTGATCTAACGGCGTTATTCCATGATCTGTGGGAAAGCCACACCCTGCGTCCTAATCCATACTAAATAGTATTCGAAATAAGAATAATTCTGTCCCAAATCATAGTATGTTGAAAAGAGTATTCTAAAGATACCCGGATGATGGTTTACTATTGCCGGTCAGAATTCAAAGTACAGATCAACACACACTCTAACGGCTGATATTACCCACAACCCATAGCGAGTTTGACGTGATTTCGATTAGAACTACAAACGCAGATAAGTTTTAAAAAACTACAAACATGACAGATGTGCTAGTCTGACGGATAAGTAGAAAGGTTTAATAAAGGGGTTTGAGTGATCATTTATCAGTATTTAACCTGACTTAAGATATTTATTCAGTGTTGTCCACATTATATTACACCTGCAGCAGCATTGAGAACTTTTGTAATGACACGTTTGGCCGTTAACTTTTAAAGCATCATTATATTTAAACCACAAACACACAAGAGTCTCTGCATTAAAGATACACACATGGCAGATCATCATGCGTGTGTGTGTGTGTGTGTGTGTGTGTGTGTGCGGCTACATTTTTCTCTGATACGGCAGGAGATTAAACTGTGATGATGATTGACAGGGCAGTTTAAACAGTTATGGGATGTTCGTTACTAAGCAACAGAGTCCGCTAAAGATGACGAAGTAGTCCCAAAGCTTGCATACTCTTCTGCTACACACTCAAAAGTATATAATTTTTGTTCACAAAAAGAGTACATACTTTTAGGATGTAGTATAAGTAGGCGAATTAGGATGCAGCCAGAGTCTTTGGGTTCTGGGAGTAAAGGCGGACTCAAAACGGGCCGGGTTTTGTCGGGGAGAGGGCGACACTTGACGTCAAAATGCACCTGAGAACCATCAATCAATCAGTCATCTTTATTTCTATCGCTCTTCTCCAGCGCCGATTGTGTCAGAGCAGCTTCAGTGTTAAACAGGACAATACTGCAGCAGAATTAGATTTGGCTGTACAGTCGTTCTGGAGTAAACAGTGATGTTATCAGCTTATTTTAATTTATCAGAGAGAGACAATGTTGGCAGATCAGTATTATAGTTTATAGAATTAAATAAGACATAAATAATTAATTTTATTTGTATATTTTGTTGAATAATTTGGATCACATAATGTTAGTGTCCCCAACTGAGCAAGCCAAGCCAAAGGCGACCAAAGGAACCGAAACTTCAAGTTTTTAAAGCCCGTAAAATAGTGTTAGTTTACACGTCATCAGAACAGCGTTTCTGGGATATTAAGGCTTTGTTTTTCTACAGAGGAAGAAGTGGAAACTACAGACTTGAGCTGCTGTTAAACAATAAATACAGTCTATAACCCATTACACAATCTAAAATCTCATATCTGACAGTCTAAACGTCACTCTTTTTTTGAAACGCGTGTTAGTAATAATTTCAAGCAATTCAACAGGTGATGCATTATGGGAAATTAAAGGACAACTCCAGTGAAAAATGAGCCTAGGGGTGATTAACAGATGGTTAGCGAGTAGATCGTTCTCTGGGATGCGGTTTCATGGAAATCGAATGTAAAGAGTTTTATCTCTAAAAACAGATTAGCTTATAACGCTAGTCTATGGGGCACAGGGTCGACACAGGGTGGTAAAATTAAATCGCTAGTTTATACCACTAACAAGGCTCAAAATAGCCTCACACTAACACGGCAGCATAATGAGGGTCCCTACATGCAAACCGCAGCATTGAGAACTGTGTAAGAGTACAAACAGTTTAATAAGAAGATACTTTATAAAGAGAGTCCATTACGCTTTTATGGACAGACGCCATCTTGACGAGTCGAGTGACGAGCGCTGTGCTAAGTGATGAACTGTGATTTGGAGTCTCATATGGTCCGTTGTTTCCGGAAGAAAACACTGAACGCAACAGAGAAAATAAATTAATAAAATAAATGTACATGTATTTAGATTTTACAAACTTGATTCCTATCGACCAGCTCACTTAGCACAGCGTTCGTGGCTCGACTCTTCAAGAGTGTTTTCTAAGATGGCGTCTGTCGGTAAACTCGTAATGGACTGTCTTTATAAAGTATCTTCTTATTAAACTGTTTGTACACTTAAAAAGTTCTCAATGCTGCGGTTTGCATGTAGGGACCCTCATTATGCTGCCGTGTTAGTGTGAGGCTATTTTGAGTTAATTTAGTCAATATGATTAAATACATAAATTAAATACATGGCATTTCAAACATAATTACCACTTTCAAACAAACCTTTGTAAAAAAAAATATTTTAAATTTAATCTTTGCAGATTTATTGGTAACACTTTGCGATAATATCCGATTGGTTAACATTAGTTAATGCGTTTTATTAATCTCTGTTAACATTAATTGATAAAAATTCTGAGTTCATGTCAGCATACGGCTAATAAATGATATTATCAGATGCAACTTTTGATTTAAAACATGCATTAGATTAACAATGAGATTGAGAAATAGTGTTGATGTTGACTGATGTTAACCGATGAAACCTTAAAGTGCCGTGTGTGATCTCTCGTGTGACAATCCTCTAACACGCGTGTTGTAATTATAAGTCAGTGATTGAAGCGACGCTCCGCCAGCATTTAACAGATAAAACATTAATATCAGAGCAATTATGTAAAATAATCATTTTGTTTCACACACACACACACATTTGGAATTTGGAAAATCAAACTAATTCTGTGCACATTTACTCAGACATTATCCTCATTAAAATGTCCACTAATTGAAGAAGAAATGATGTGAGACGAGCCGCTCACTGAACAACAAATAAACGCCAGTGTAGAGCATCTCTGACACTTTCATATATAATGTTTGTTTTCATCTCAAAGTTTTAATGTAGTTGTTTTTGACATTTTGAGGGTTTTTTTATATGGCTATAAATTATTTATTTCGCTTTAGTTATTTTAGTACATCCAATTAAACTAAGTAAAAATGAGAAATGCTAAAATGTTTTTTTAATTGGTAGCAGCTTTCAAAGGCAAAATTCACACGACTTCAAAAACAGCGTATACATTTTCTTAAAATAAAAACAAATATGAATGTCAGTGCTATATGAATTCATATACATTTTTTAGATTATTTCAGTATTTTAATTGAAGAAAAATTACATGAAAATGACAAAGCAGCTGAAACACACACACATATATTCACTTTCATGTACTGTTTGTACCTTATAATTGTAATTATAAATGTTTATTGTAAAAATTGTATAAATATTTATAATATATATTTTATTTATTACAATTTTCATGTACTTTCTGTACCTTATTGTAAGTGTTTCCAAAAAACCCCTTTGCAATAAGGTCCCATTAATTAATGCATTAGCTTATATTAATTTATAATAATACATTTGTTACAGTAATTATTAATCCCTGTTAAAATGTATTAATACAAATAAACTTGTTCATTGTTAGTTCATGTCAACTAAGGTCTATTAAATATTATAATAAAAGATAAAACATTTTACATTTACATTTAATCATTTAGCAGACGCTTTTATCCAAAGCGACTTACAAAAAAGGGTAGAGCAATAGAAGCAACGGAACAGACAAGGCCAACAACCTGTAAGAGCTGTAAGAAATCTCAATTAATTAGCACAGTACACAACAATGTTTTTTTTTTTTTTTTTTTAAGACATCTACAACAAAAACTCACGTCCGCAAAATGCCGAACACTGGATTTTGATAGCTATGATAACAACCCATTAGGACTAAGGCTGTTGCCCCAGCTGTTGTCGTTAATGCGGATTCAGTGGCCCAATGGGTTGGTTTTGTATGGCATTCTAGCTAAACGCGCAGCAATAGCCATCGACAGCAAAAACTCACGTACGCAAAATACAGAACACTGGATTTTGGTAGCTATGATAACTATGTAACATACCCGCCTGAAGGCACAAATCCGGATGAGAGACGTAGATATGATCAGTAAGTGCTATTCTGTATTGGTCAAGTGCAAATGGAAAAGATGTGTCTTAAGATGTTTTTTAACAATGGCTACAGACTCGGCAGCACGAATTGAGATCGGCAGGTCATTCCACCAGGTGGGAACGGTCCAGGAAAATGTCCGTGAGAGCGATTTCATGCCTATTTGGGATGGAACCACGAGGCGCCGCTCACTCGCAGAACGCAAGCTTCTGGAGGGTGTGTAAGTCTGAACAAGTGAGTTTAGGATATATTGGTGCAGAGCCAGTGGTTGTTTTGTAGGCGAGAACTAGAGCGAATTTGATGCGAGCAGCCATTGGCAACCAGTGCTGTCTGATGAAGAGAGGCGTAACATGCGATAAAACTTTTGATAATGTATAAGTAAATGTTGAAATTAACAAACTAAGATTAATAATGTTGACTGATGAAACTTCATTGTAAAGTGTCATCTTTATCTGATTTATTTTCAGTTAACATATAGACCTATTATATTTAAATCAGTGCTGTCAGATTGATTAATCACAATTAAATCACATCCAAAATAAAAGTTTGTTTTTGCATAAATACACACGTGCATGTAAATATGGAAAAATGTGTTATATTATTTATAAAATATATACATGTATGTGAGTGTATTCAAATCTGCATAATGATTACATGCAGTACACACACATATATACATATGTGTGTGTGTGTGTGTGTGTATATATATATATATATATTTATGTATATATTTATTTATTATGTAAACAAGCTTTTATGTTGGATGCCATTAATCGATTTGACAGTACTAACATAGTTACTTTTTTTAAAATAATTTTGTTAATTATAATAAACCTGTCAGTTAAAGCGGCTGCACTAATAAATGAGAGAAATCTTCATATGAACAATCCGTCCTCATCTACAAACACAAAGCGAAGCGAACACACAGAGGAAAGCGAGGGAGTGTGTGAGAACCTGCTGCTCATCTCGATACGGCGACAGACTCATTCATCATGTGACCCGCCAGTGCAATTAATGCAAATGCTATTGGTTTCTGTGCACGCGCTAATTTGTATTTAAATTGTGTTTTGTGTCAGAGCTCCTCTCGGCATTCACATCCGTCACCTCATAAACACATTCAGTCCCATCGAGAGGGAAATCACATCTATTCACTGACGGACGGCTACAGCAAACATACACCGATCCGGCATAACATTATGACCGGTGAATTGAATAACACTGATCTCTTCCTCACGGCTCCTGTTAGTGGGTGGGATATATTAGGCAGCAAGTGAACATTTCGTCCTCAGAGTTGATGCGTTAGGAGAAATGGGCAAGCGTGAGGATTTGAGCGAGTTTGGCCAGATTGTGACGGCTAGACGACTGGGTCAGAGCATCTCCAAAACTGCAGCTCTTGTGGGCTGTTCCCGGTCTGCAGTGGTCAGTATCTATCAAAAGTGCTCCAAGGAAGGACCAGTGGAGAACCGGCCACAGGGTCATGGGCGGCCAAGGCTCATTGATGACCGTGGGGAGCGAAGGCTGGCCCGTGGGGTCCGATCAAACAGACCAGCTACTGGAGCTCAAACTGCTCCAGAAGTTAATGCTGGTTCTGATAGAAAGCTGTCAGAATACACAGAGCAGCTCAGTTTGAGGCGTATGGACCAGTCAGGGTGACCTCTGACCCCTGACCCCGCCGAAAGCACCAACAGTGGCACGTGAGCATCAGAACTGGACCACGGAGCAATGGAAGAAGGTGGCCTGGTCTGAGGAATCACGTGTTCTTCTACATCACGTGGATGGCCGGGTGTGTGTGTGTGTGTGTGTGTCTTACCTGGGGAACACACGGCCCCAGGATGCACTATGGGAAGAAGGCGAGCCGGCGGAGGCAGTGTGATGCTTTGGCCAATGTTCTGCTGGGAAACCTTGGGTCCTCCATCCATGTGGATGTTACTTTGACACGCTCCACCTACCTAAGCATTGCTGAGACCATGTTCAGCCTTTGATGGAAACGGTATTCTGGTGGCTGTGGCTCTTCCAGCAGGATAATGCTCCTGACACAAAGCACAAATGCTTCAGGAATGGTTTGAGGAGCACAACAACCAGTTTGAGGCGTCGACTCGGCCTCCAGATTCCCCAGATCTCAATCCAATCGAGCATCTGTGGGATGAGCCGCACAAGTCTGATCCACCTCGCAACTTACAGGACTTCAAGGATCTGCTGCTAACATCTTGGTGCCCGGAGCGGAGTCCATCAGAGACGGATCAGGGAACACAAAGGTACAATGGAAATCATTAAAATACTCAAATGCTTTTGGTGCAAGAAACTGAACTAACATTACTACTCACTCACACAGACAGACGCAGGGCAGTGGAGTGAAATAAAGTTGCTCTCACGATGAATTGAAATGAAATGAAAAATAAAAGCTTTCGAAAATAAAGCGGCGTGTTAATTCCACCCAGCGGCCCGTCTGGTGTTGCTCAGAGAGAGAAAGCTCAGTGAAGCAGCGAATGCAAAGCAGCCCGGCTGATTATTCCGGAAAGCGTGTTTCTGTCGACGTACATCCATCTCAGAGCGCATCAGCATTCAGGAGCCGGATGGGCCTTCAGTGCGGCTGAAACTCAGGTAAAAACCAATACGGTTAAACCACGAGCGCTGACAGCCGGCTGGAATGAAGGAACATTAACTATTAATTCCCTTTAAAGGGATAGTTCCCCCAAAAATGAGCCTGTGATGTTTATCTGCTGACCCCCAGTGCTTCCAACATGTAGGTGTGTGTGTTTCTTCAGGAGAACACAAATGAAGATTTTTAACTCAACCGTTGCTCGTATAATGCATGTCAATGGGGTGTATTTCTATTAGAGTAAAAAACACACAGACATACAAATCCACATTAAACCCTGAGGCTCGTGGAGACACACTGATGTGTTAAAGGTGTGTTTGCATGTGATTTGATTTGTGTAACTTTAGTTAGTGTGTAATGTCGCTGCTTGAGCATAAACAGTCTCTGCAAAGTTACAGCGCTGAAAGTTCACTGCAAACGGAGATATTGTCTTTTAAAGTTACGGCAGTTTATTGCCTACAAAAATGGCCGCTTTGGACTACAACGAGCTTCTTCCTGGGTTGGTGACATCATAAACCCTCGCTAGTCTCCGCAGATGTGACTTCTGCCAGTAATGGGAAGGGGCGTGGCCTTAACCTGTGCTTCAGCCAATAAAAATACAGGAAACTACATTTGGCCATCTGACCAATCTAAGACCATTGCGTTTTTCAGAGGGAGGGGCTTCAGAGAAGCAGGAAGCAAACGAGCCGCTCAAAGCACAGACAGCGGTGTGGAATAAAGGGAGAATAGAAGAAAAATACAGCGTTTAAAAAAAGAAAGAAGTGTTAAGACGTGTTATACTGCGGCCCATAAACACAACCAAGCCTAGAAAAAAAACACGGAACCACCGCTTTAACACTTGAAACGATCGATCTGCGAGAAACCGAACAGTATTTGTTCTTTTTTTACCTCAAAGCAGGCGAATCTCATCTAGAGTTCCCATCCGCCATTACTTCCGCCGAAGAAGGTCAAAGCTTGGGGACGTTGGGAACACTAGATGAGATTCGCCTGATATGAGGTAAAAAAAAATATACAGTTGTGTTTCTGGAAGAAAGTGATCGTTTCATGTCTTAAAACATCAGTGTGTCTCCACGAGCCTCAGGGTTTAATATGGACTCGTATGTCTGTGTGTTTTTTACTCTCATAGAAATACACCCCATTGACATGCATTATACGAGCAACGGTTGAATTAAAAATCTTCATTTGTGTTCTCCTGAAGAAACACACACACCTACATGTTGGATACCCTGGGGGTCAGCAGATAAACATCACAGGCTCATTGTTGGCTGAACTATCATCCATCTCAGAGCGCATCAGCATTCAGGAGCCGGATGAAATCCAGGTAAAAACCGATCGGGTTAAACCACGAGCGCTGACAGCCGGCTGGAATGAAGGAACATTAACTATTAATTCCCTTTAAGGAAGCATCAGTGGAGGATGATGATGAAGAGGTGAGCGAGGAGGACGAGGCTGAAGCGATGTGACTCTCTTCACCCGCGTCTTAATGAGGCCGTGAATATTTCATGGCAGCGAGACCCACTTCTGCACGCTTCCATCATCGCCGCAATCATCGGACACGCGCTCTGATTATCCAGCTCTGAGTTATCATTCACATGCGTGTGATGAAATATTAACGTCCCAAAGACTGTAAACAGGGAACAAATCACTGAAGCCCTGTGTAGTGTTCACTGCTCCCTATTCCCTGAGCGCAGGATTCCAGATCACGGACGAGTTCATTCAAAACAAAAGCAGAACACTGAACGATTGTGCTGATCATCAGATCCTCATATGAGAGTGATTAGTGAAGGATCATGTGACCCTGAAGACTGGAGTAATGATGATGATGATCACAGGAATAAATCACACTTTACTATATAGTCACAAAGAGAACAGATGATCTACACTGGAGGAATATTACACTGATCTGAGTTACTGGAGTTATGATCAGATTAATGAGCAGACGAGACTCATATGGATGGATGGATGGATGGATGGATGGATGGATAGATAGATTCCTCATTAGTGCCTGCACGGATCGGCCAAATAAGGCAACTACATAATATATCTCCTATGATCGTGCCAGTTTGACCTTATCAGAGGGAAGTAATATCGGATGGGAACACTAGATGAGATTCGTCTGATATGAGCTAAAAATAACATAAATACTGTTGAGTTTCTCACAGAAACCAATCGGTTTGTGTCTTAAAAGGTTAGTTCAGCCAGAAATGAAATGTCTGTCATTAACTCCTCTCCCTAATGTCGCTCCACACCCGTAAGACCTCCGTTCATCTTCACACACAGTTTAAGATATTTTATATTTAGTCCGAGAGCGTATGCAAGTGTATGCACACTATACTGTCCATGTCCAGAAAGGGAATAAAAACATCATCACAGTAGTCCATATGAGACATCAGTGGGTTAATTAGAGTCTCTTGAAGCATCCAAAATACATTTGGGTCCAAAAATAACAAAAACTACGACTTTATTCAGCATTGGCTTCTCTTCCGGGTTTGTGTTCAATCCTCAAATAAAGATTCAAACGGTTATGAATCAGCGAATCGACTCATGATTCGGATCGCCAATGTCACGTGATTTCAGCAGTTTGACACGCGATAGTATAGTGTGCATACACTTGCATACGCTCTCGGACTAAATATAAAATATCTTAAACTGTGTGTGAAGATGAGCGGAGGTCTTACGGGTGTGGAGCGACATTAGGGGGAGGAGTTAATGACAGACATTTCCCTTTGGCTGAACTAACCCTTTAAGACATCATTGGGTGCGTTTACATGCACGTTCTTAAGCCGATTATGCCTAATAAGCCGACAATGAACATGGTCATGTAAACGTTGTTACCCGTTTTCTTTTATCGGAGTAAGCTCATAAACGGCGTAAACCGGTCGACACTGAGGTTTTTGCCTCCTACCTCAATTTTGCGCTGCATTTAAACGCATCAACCTGCTTTCTGTCGGCTTATTGAAGAGCGCATGCGCGAAAGGAGACAAAAACACAAACTTAGAGCAGATTTAAACTCATCCAGACAGAGCGAGCCAGCGTTTTACATGAATAAGGACATAAATCACAAACGCAGACTCTTTTAAGACCCAGAGCATTGTAAAGATGTGTTCTCATCTCAGTCAGCAGAAGAGGTTCAGTCAGAACGCTGCATCTGGAGCTGATGAGGGATAATATGCCATTAATCTCCCGCTGATGCGGTGCACGATTTATTAAAAATCACAACTGACGTAACATTAGAAAAACTCCAAGTCAGATACGGAGATTATTATTTTTGACGTCGATACATGGAAATAACCCGGTTTATTAATAAAGTCTTGTAAACGCTGTATATTTGTGTTGTCAGTTTACTGGTTTGCATGTAAACGGGGAAAACCGATTATTTCAATAAGCTGATATTGTTAGTTATCATCTTACAGGTGTGCATGTGAACTCATGTTCAGTGTGTCGTCACGAGCCACAGGGCTCTTTGTGTGTGTTGTCTAAGCATGTTTGTTTTGCTCTCCTAGAATTGTTCCCCATTCACATCATTATATGACCGACACACAGCAACGGAAGAGTTAAAAATCTTCATTTGTGTTCTCCTGAAGAAACACACACACCTACATGTTGGACGCCCTGGGGCTCAGCAGATAAACATCACAGGCTCATTTTTGGGTGAACTATCTCTTTAAAGAGGCTGTGTAAGCGCTCGATCCTCACCTGCCGATCTTACGCCGCTCGGTCCTCCGTGTCTCGGCCGGATTCGGCGGCGCGTGCCAAAGTGTCGGCCATCAGAGCTTCTTCCAGACTGCGCCGGGCCTGATGGACCTTCAGCTCCTGCTCCCTGAGGACCAGAGGATGAAAGAGGGATGAGTCAAAACACACACGCATCCAGACAGGCTTTGACCTCGCTTTATCTGCTCCCCTCCGGCCCGTCAATCAATCTCCAGTGTGTCTCTCACCTCTCATAACCCCTCGCTCCCTACACACACACACACACACACACACCTCCTCCGGGACATCCGTCACTACCCCTCGGATAGACTCCAGCCTTCTCAGTGCTCTGAGACTGCAAAACACACTGCAAAAAATGCTTTCCTTACTTAGTCTTTTTGTCTCGTTTCTAGTCAAAATATCTAAAAATTCTTACATTAAGAAACATTTACTAGACAAGTAAAAGTAATTGTTTTGTTTTGGGAAAAATAACTCTAAATGAAGAGAGTTTTTGCTTAAAATAAGATAAATAATCTGCCAATGGGGTGAGAAAAATAATCTTGTTTTCTGTTTG
Source organism: Pseudorasbora parva (assembly GCF_024679245.1). Taxonomy (NCBI): domain Eukaryota; kingdom Metazoa; phylum Chordata; class Actinopteri; order Cypriniformes; family Gobionidae; genus Pseudorasbora; species Pseudorasbora parva. The sequence goes on along the minus strand of NC_090174.1, from coordinate 63,871,332 downwards.
AATTAAGATTATTTTTCTCACCCCATTGGCAGATTATTTATCTTATTTTAAGCAAAAACTCTCTTCATTTTGAGTTATGTAACCCTAACCCTAACCCTTGGACTAGAAACAAGACAAAAGTACTAAGTTAGAAGAGCATTATTTGCAGTGTGACACAACAGGAATATAATGATTGTAATAGTGCAGGTGTATTTGATCCTTGACTCTCTGCTGTCGTTCTGCTTTATTCCTGCAGGTGGCGCTGTGATGCTTCACTCATAGTCACCGCAGGCAGCAAACAGAAGAATAGAAGCATGAAGATGATGAATATGAAAATGAATATGATGGGGAAAACATCTGCTCAAATTCAAACCTCCAAAAGGTAATGAAACATCCTTTATTTGATTCTTTTGCAATTGTTATTAAAAGATCAGGATTAGAAATATATCCGGGTCAATAAAGACCAGAATATGTAATAATATGTAATGTAATATGTCATGCATTTTGGGTTAAAGACTTTAAGGACCATTTTCGGTGCGGTTTTAGTCATTTTGCAAACGGGCTTTTGTCATTATCATTTGTTTAATTTATTTTTATTTTGGTTTTAGTTATTATTTTAAATCAATATAATATTTATTTATTTATTTATTTTTATTTACTTCAACTCACTTATTTTTTTGTATTTCAGATGCGTTTACTTTTATTTGAGTTTTAGTTTATGTATATTTATTTTCAGCGAGTTATTTAAGTTTTTCATTGCAACATTTTGATTTTCCAATTAATTTGTTTCAAAATGTAGTTTTAGTTTAATGTTTAGTAATTTTGCAATGTTCTTTTAGTTATTTTACTACTAAGATTTAATTAATGATTTAATGTATTATTTATTATAATATTTCTTAATTTTATTTATATCTTATTTAAAATATATATTTTATTGCTGATTTATTTGATTTACTTCAACTCACTTATTTCTGTAAATTTCCGAGAAATTTCTATTTTTTGTTAATGTTTAGTATTTTTTTTTTATAGCCTTTGTTTTGTTTCATTTTTGGCATCATTTATTTTTATTTGAGTTTTATAAATAAAATAAAAACCTTTAAAAAATGAAAAGAAATTGTTAACTGAAATAAAGCTAAAAAATATAGATATTAAATTAAAAACTTAAATGGAAATAAAATTGAACCTTAACTTATTTTAGTAAATTGAAAGAGAATAAAATATAAATATTGGAAAAATGATGTAAATGAAAATTTAAATGAAACAAAAGCCTTTAAATTAATTTAAATAAAGTTGAAACAATATTTGATTAAAAAACTTTTCGTTAATTTAAATAAAATAAAATATCATTATTAAAAGAAAAAAACTTTTTAAAAAATAAAGAAAAACTTAAAAAATAAAATAAAGATACTATAAAACTATTAACTGACATGAAGCTGAAATAAAGAACAAATATCAGATGAAAAACTTAAAACAACTTTAAAGAAAAATTAAAATGACTAAAATAAAATGTCTGTAATGACTTGAGGACGAGACCTGTAAAGGTAAAGCTCAGAGACGGAGGAAGGTGAAAATCATGGCTCTTGACTTAAACGTGTGTGTGTGTGTTTACTGGAATCAGACACTTGTACTGTAAAACAAGCATCTGACATGAGCTGCTGGCGAGGCCCACTGATTCAATCCCACTCACACACACACACACACACACACACACGTTTGTTTTTGTGAAATGTGGGGACTCTCCATAGGCGTAATGGTTTTTATACTGTACAAACCATATTTTCTATCCCCTTACACTGCCCCTAAACCTACCCATCACACACACACACACACACACACACACACACACACACACACACACACACACACACACACACACACACACATTTTTACTTTCTCATAAAAACTCCTCCTGTGTGATTTATAAGCCTTTTGTAAAGTGGGGCCATGGGTAATGTCCTCATATTTCACCCTCTCCTGTAATACCTGTGTCATACCCATGGCATTATACACATTTGTGTCCTCATATGTCACAAAAACATGCCCACACACACACTCTCTCTCTCTCTCTCTCTCTCTCTCTCTCTCTCTCTCTCTCTCTCTCTCTCTCTCTCTCTCTCTCTCTCTCTCTCTCTCTAATGAGAGCTTGTTTGTCGCTGCTCGTGGTTTTCTCTTCTATAACTGAGCATCCCCATCAGAGCATTAGAATTAGCAGAGGAAGGAGCAAACGCTCGTGTCCTGAATGCTAATGAGACGAGCTCTCGGACACTCGCTGCTCATTTAAACCTCCGGCCTTTCCTTCCTCTAGCGTGTGCATCTGCTGCCATCTAGTGTTCAGAACTGGACATTAGACACTGAACTGCTAGGAGAGATTTAAAATAATTATATTAAAATAAGAATCAAATCAATTGTGTTAACTTATAACCACGGTTAAAATAATAATTATTTATTTTATTTATAAATGTTTTGAATATTGGTTTATATACACTGAACCGACCTAACATTATTATCATTACATTGTGTTTGCTGACCTGTCTCTGATGGACTCCACTCGACCCCTGAAATTGTGCTGTGGTGTCTGGCACTAAGATGTTAGCAGCAGATCCTTTAAGTCCTGTAAGTTGCGAGGTGGATCAGACTTGTTCGGCTCATCCCACAGATGCTCGATTGGATTGAGATCTGGGGAATCTGGAGGCCGAGTCGACGCCTCAAACTGGTCGTTGTGCTCCTCAAACCATTCCTGAAGCATTTGTGCTTTGTGTCAGGAGCATTATCCTGCTGGAAGAGCCACAGCCACCAGAATACCGTTTCCATCAAAGGCTGAACATGGTCTCAGCAATGCTTAGGTAGGTGGAGCGTGTCAAAGTAACATCCACATGGATGGAGGACCCAAGGTTTCCCAGCAGAACATTGGCCAAAGCATCACACTGCCTCCGCCGGCTCGCCTTCTTCCCATAGTGCATCCTGGGGCCATGTGTTCCCCAGGTAAGCCACACACACACACACACACCCGGCCATCCACGTGATGTAGAAGAACACGTGATTCCTCAGACCAGGCCACCTTCTTCCATCGCTCCGTGGTCCAGTTCTGATGCTCACGTGCCACTGTTGGTGCTTTCGGCGGGGTCAGGGGTCAGAGGTCACCCTATGCCGCCCCATACGCCTCAAACTGAGCTGCTCTGTGTATTCTGACAGCTTTCTATCAGAACCAGCATTAACTTCTGGAGCAGTTTGAGCTCCAGTAGCTCGTCTGTTTGATCGGACCCCACGGGCCAGCCTTCGCTCCCCACGGTCATCAATGAGCCTTGGCCGCCCATGACCCTGTGGCCGGTTCTCCACTGGTCCTTCCTTGGAGCACTTTTGATAGATACTGACCACTGCAGACCGGGAACAGCCCACAAGAGCTGCAGTTTTGGAGATGCTCTGACCCAGTCGTCTAGCCGTCACAATCTGGCCAAACTCGCTCAAATCCTTACGCTTGCCCATTTCTCCTAACGCATCAACTCTGAGGATGAAATGTTCACTTGCTGCCTAATATATCCCAACCACTAGCAGATCATCAGTGTTATTCACCTCATCGGTCATAATGTTATGCCTGATCAGTTAATTAGGTAAGTTAGATTGGTTAGTTGGGCTGTCATCACTCTTGATAGATCACAGTCGTCCTTGATCTCTATTCCCTTCTTCAAATTGACAAGTCTAGATCATGTGTTTAGATCACGTTCTGCTAACCACAATCAATCAATCAGTCATCTTTATTTCTATCGCTCTTCTCCAGCGCCGATTGTGTCAGAGCAGCTTCAGTGTTAAACAGGACAATACTGCAGCAGAATTAGATTTGGCTGTACAGTCGTTCTGGAGTAAACAGTGATGTCATCAGCAGTGATCGACCGATATTGATTTTTTTATAACCGATGCCGATTATTTGCATGTTTATGTGCCGATAACCGATATATAGGACCGATATTTACTTGCATATAGAACAAAAGACATTTACATCAATAAATAAATAGATACAGTACAAAGTCTTTTAAACATTCATGCTGTCTTACCTTTTTATTTATAAATACAGCCGTATTAACAACAGGCAAAATACATTTATAAAGTCTAATGTTTTAAATGGAGAACGAACATGAGAGTCGAGTCTATCAACTCCCCATCACTACACTGTAAAAAAAATTGTTGTTTTTTGTTGTTTTAACTTAAAGTGAGTAACCTGGTTGCCTTAAAATTGAATTTATTGAAATTAAAAATTTGAGTTGATGCAATGAAGGAAATTGGTTTAATAAATAGAAACTCAAAATATTATTGTATCTGAACCACATAAAAATGTGATAAATCATGAAAATAGCACAATTTGGCGGCGTCAGCACAAATAAAACACACAATTACCCAATATGCTCACAACATCTTTTAATAATATTTGAATAAAGGTTGTCGAATCTCAAAAAATCTTCATTGTATTAACTCAAAATTTTAATTTCAATGAACTCAATTTTAAGGCACCCAGGTAACTTTTTTCTAAATAATTTTTTACAGTGTGTGAGCATTAAAATTTTTTTGCATTTTAAACTACAGTTTTAAAAGGTTTGTGTTTATTAGACTAAAGAGTGAATATTCTCTGGAATATGCAAACATTGCAACAGCTGATGTATTCGCGGGTTTGTTTATTTTCTTAAAGAGTCGATCTCATCTAGTACGGTTTCAAAATTAATGTTTAACTCACACGTCTCGCAGAGATGGGCATAATAATTCATTTTCACGGAGCTGTAATTAATTCGATGTTTATTATAAAACATTGAATTGTTATATAATGTAAAATGTTATACAGCAGACGTTAATATAATTTAAGGAGTTTTAAACGAGTCGTCTTGTTTGCATTCGGTAGCCTATATGCTGGAGCAGCAACTCGGTGAGAGAACGGCTGAACGCGACTGAGAATAAACACAGAGAGAGAAATAAGTTTGGCGCTTTTATTACCAACATGATCTCATTCATGACTGTTTTATTTCATTCATGTGAAGTTACGTCTTTATTGTGACATGACGGATTACCTGACTGACTAGCGCCAAGTTTAAACTACATAACTATACATAACCTCAAATAAGATGTTATGAGATGATCTCGATTGTGCATTACTGTTATGTTAAATAAAGTTGATTAATTAAGAGATGCAGGTTATTTTACACTTTGAACACCGCTGTTGACTCCTCTCCCCTCAGACAGTCTGTTAATGGCACGCTTGTATGCAGTTCTCAAAACGTCAAAACGCCATTTATCGGAAAATCCGATATTACAAACCGATACCGATTATGGTAAATACTTAAATATTGGAAATCCGATATATCGGGCGATCGCTAGTTATCAGCTTATTTTAATTTATCATAGAGCGACAATGTTGGCAGATCAGTTTTATAGTTTATAGAATTAAATAAGACCTAAATAATTAATTTTATTTGTATCTTCTGTTGAATAACTGATCATAATGTTAGTGTCCCCAACTGAGCAAGCCAAGCCAAAGGCGACCAAAGGAACCGAAACTCCATCAGGGCATGATGGAGAAAAATAAACCTTAGAGAAACCAGACTCAGTTCTCCTCTGGCCTATTAACACACAGCGGAGGATTATTATTCTGGACACCGCACAGCTCAGAAATCACATTAGATCGCAATATTCAACATTTCTGGGTATCACGCAAGAGACGGGTTTATTGAGGATGGAGCGTCGACATAAGAATATGAATATTTGAAAGATCAGAGTCATTATACCGATAGTTATTATACAGATGTTGTTACTATACCTTAAACAAAAGTGCTGCTATGCACTTTAGTTGCAATTCTGTAACACACTTGCTCCTACTACACACTAAAGGCGACTATAATCACACCACAGCGTTTGTTTTCACATCACACATTTCCCAGTCACACTATTAGAGTATGCGGAGGACGAGACGTCTCATCAGTATGCTGCGGGAACGCCAGACAGAAAACAACTACAGCAGGAAAATCTTATTTCACTTGTGTTTTTCATACAGCAAGCATCCAATTTACTCTCGGAGCCGGCGGAATGAGTCCCGCAGATCAATCTCATGAGGACTCGGGACGCTTTTAGCTCGCCGTGAACTGTGACGCCCGATTCCCAGCGCTGAGCAACACGCCTCAACTCAACTCAATGAATACATAAAACTCCCACAACTTCTGCATCACTTCTCAATTATCGAGGAATATTAACAGGCCGGCTGATCTCAGAAAACATTACGTCTTGAACAAGCCGACGCAACAGGAGACACATCCAATCTAAAGCACAACTAAATGACAAAAACAGGCTAAAAGGCCTTTATGTATTCACAATGGGCATTGTAATATGAATATAGATTTAATACAAATACTAGGTATTTATAAGAACAGTGAACATAAGTGGGTAATTAAAAAGAAATGAAGAGCCGCAAACCTGTATATTAAACTTTTTATTTTATGTAGCGTTACACCTGAGTACATTTAAACAGAACGCATCTCTATATTTCAAATCCATACAATTGTTAAACACAACTTTAATGCAACTTTATTCTAAAAAAAAATTATCTGAGAAGTATTTTATGGCTGTTTTGATATTTATTCTAAAACATAAAAAGGATATTGGATGATTTTTTAGCAATTTTCCGTCCCCGACAAGCTTTTCTTGCGATTTTGCCGCTCATCATGTGTGCATTTACTATTCATGAGAAAGGCGTTCATTGTTTGTTTACAGTCTATGGTTAATTCCTGGACACGAGTAGTTGACAACAATACCTTACCGTGCTGACTTAAGTTGACTGTGGACTAACTATTATTTGAGGAAATCTGTTTATAATATAAGCTATTAGGGTTTGAATTATTGATCCTGCGCTGTATATGGACTATAATTTGAATATGTCTATAATGGGTAATCTACGAGACTGCTTAAGTTTGATCCTAATGCAAGGCAAGCATTCGCGTGTGTGTGTGATCTATTTTTAGCGGTTGTGTGCTTGTGTGTGTGTGTGTGTGTGTGTGTTGTCTCATCAAATGGTTCCGCAGATTTTTTGTATTACTACAGTATTTCACCTCAGCATTATAAAAGGCGACAACGCACCGGAAGCTGCCGTTTAAACACTGAATGAATAAATGACGCGTGTCTCTCCATAGATATGTATACGTGAATTGCTCCTTTGTAAAATCCCGCACGGCAAATGGGTGACATCTAGTGGAGAAGACTAGTAATTAGGTTTACGTTAATCTTATGTTCAACATTAGCGGAAATAAATGTGGGAAAAAATCGATTTGTGGCCTTTGAGAATCGATTCTGAATCGAACAGATTTTTAAAAATGATGAATCGAAAAATCGATTGTTTTGCCCAGGCCTATACCTTACTAACTAGGGGTGCAACGGATCACGATCCACGGTTCGGCACGCACGTGACCCGCGGATATATTGCGCTTTTTTTCTTCTTCTTTTTTAACTTGCAGATTAATCTAAATTGTTTTGCGGTCGCAGAATATAAGACCATTCCATTTGCAGATATTTTTTTTTTAAAGTCATTTTGTTTCTTTAAACTTGATGCCGAAGTTTCAGTGAAACTACACAGCAGTCGTTCACGTGAAGGCATAATCAGTCAATGGCTAGCGGAGGAGCAGAAGAACTTGAAAATGACTCAAAATGAAGTTTTTGCTTAAAATAAGCCAAATAATCTGCCAATGGAGTAAACAAAATTTTAAAACTTATTTTAAATGAGTTTAATATTTTTAAAAATTGCTTATTTTGAGTTATTCTTTCCGAAAACAAGACAATAATTTTTACTTGTCTAGTAAATGTTTCTTAATGTAAGAATTTTTAGATATTTGGACTAAAACAAGACAAAAATAAGTAAGAAAAGCTTTTTTGCAGTTTGCCTAAATCACAAAAGTTCAAATGTTTTGCGCACCATTTACTCGTGGTAGGGAGCAAGTGTACATTTTCCAATGACGTGTAAATTTACACAATTTTACAAGCTTTGGGCACACATTCCCTCGGTCTAAAAGCATGGTTCGACGTCAAGTGTCGCCCTCTCCTCGACAAAACCCCGCCGACCCGTTTTACCCCCAGAATCCAAAGACTCTGGCTTTCCTGCACGCTGTCCGTCATGTTTGTAGTTTTTTAACACTTATCTGCGTTTGTAGTTCTAATCGAAATCACGTCAAACTCGCTATGGGTTGTGGGTAATAATCAGCCGTTAGAGTGTGTGTTGATCTGGACTTTGAATTCTGACCGGCAATAGTAAACCATCATCCGGGTATCTTTAGAATACTCTTTTCAACATACTACGATTTGGGACATAATTATTCTTATTTCGAATACTATTTAGTATGGATAGAATGCGAATTGGACGCAGGGTGTGGCTTTCCCACAGATCATGGAATAACGCCGTTAGATCACTGTAGTCATGGCCGTCAGAACCATTGGGCCTCATTCATGAAACTTTCGTAAATATATGAGCAAATTCTGAGTAATTTGCACGTAAAATAAAACGAAAACTCTGCTCCAGATTCACAAACGCTTCGTACACCACGGATTCGTTAGTTAAACGTGTGTAAATTAATGAATTCTAAACATGCGTAAATAAGATGCGCGTGCACGCTCATTCTTAATTAGCATAATCCCGCCCATGAGTTACAACTGCAAATCACATGGCCAGGAGCGCTGTGGACTCTTCTGGACTTCTTTCTCAGGTTTGGCTCCAGTATTTTGCATAAATGCTAAAGAGACTAATTGGCCATATGACTAGCAATAAATATTAAATTATCGTGCGTCCACCAAAGCATGTTTTAGCCAGCTAAACACCTGGTGCTCTTCTGAAAACGGCCAGACGGTGGCGCTTAAGAGCGTTTTGCGAGGGCAGCGTTTTTCCAGCTGAGATACTTTGGTAGCTGTGATACAGAATATCCATGGCAGTAATGTGATACTAGCCTCTCATTTAGAAGAATATTACTGAATTTAGAAAGGCAGTAAAAAGCAGTATTAACTTCTCTATTATTGTTGTTCGGTTGGTGTACAATTGGGATGATTGGTCGGTGTAGTTTTTGTCCCGCCTCTCCTCCACTGTGATTGGACGGCCTGGTAAAAAAAATGACAGTGACGAGCGCTGCCTATTACCCAACGTTAAACAGAACAAGCAAAACAAAGACGGGGCAAATCAACTCCTGAAATATTATAATGGTAGGCCTGCCTTACATAGTGCATCAAATGTAATGTCATAAGTTTGCCTAAATGAGAACACAGAACGTTCAAATGTTTTACGCCCCATTTACTCGTGGTAGGGAGCAGGTGTGCATTTCTTTCGTACCAACTAACATTTTGAAAATATGAACATTTTCGTGAATCTGAAAATTTGCGTCAGAGCGGCTTTATGAACTATTACTACACACACATTCATTCTGCTCGCATTCTGCCCACTGCAAAAAAATGCTCTTCTTACTCAGTATTATTGTCTTGTTTCCAGTCCGAATATCTAAAGATTCTTAAAGTGAGAAGTATTTACTAGACAAGTCAAAAGTAATTGTCTTGTTTTGGGGAAAAATAACTCAAAATGAAGAGAGTTTTTGCTTAAAATAAGATAAATAATCTGCCGATTGATTGATTGATTGCTCTGATGTTAGTGTGATCTCACCGGATGTCTTGATTGATTGATTGATTAATTGATTGATCGATCGAGTGCTCTGATGTTAGTGATCTCACCGGATGTCCTCGTCGGTGACGGTGAAGGCTTTGCAGAGCGGCTGGGATGTGTTGAGCCATATGGCCGGGTTCTTCTCCGCGGCTGAGGACGTCTGACCCGTGATGGGCGCTGAGCTCATGTGCAGAGCGCTCGCTATAGCCGACAGCAGCGTCTCATCCGACGAGTCCGGCCCGATACCTGTGACGGCAGCACAGGTGTTACACACACACACACACACACACTGCCCCTGCCCCTAAACCTACCCATCACTCACTCACACACACACTGCCCCTAAACCTATCCATCACACATGTTCAAAAAAAACATAATTTAGTATGATTATGAATCCATTTACATTGTGGGGACCGCTGGCTGGAGATCTCAGGTTTATATTACATTTGGTCCCCACAATGGAATATAAACAATACACACACACACACACACACAGCGCCAGACACAAGCCACTGGAACCAGAATGAAACACATCTTACTCTGTAAGCCTTTGGGCAGATCCATAGTCCTGAGTGCTTCCTCCGACACATCCGACGACCGCAATCCCTTCAAACGCTTCTCCCAGAAGAGCTACACACACACACACACACACACACACACACACACACACACACACACACACACACACACACACAGATGTCAAGAATCTTCTACACACAACACAACAGAGTAGTGCTAAAACTAAAACCCCTAAATAAAGCTGAATTAACATTAGATGAAAAATATTTAAAAAATTAACTATTACAATTATTTTAGTTAATTGAAATAAAACTTAAATAAAATAAAATATAAATATCGGTAGAAAAACAAATGAAAATAGAAATTACATTTATTTTAAAAAAATATTTTCATTAATTGAAGTAAAGCTGAAATAATAAAATAGAAATTAAACAATTAAAATTATTTTAGTCAATTGAAAAGCAGAAGAAAATTAAATATAAATATTGAAAAAAAGGAAATTTATTCAAAATAATTAATTGAAATAAACCTGAAATAAAATAAAATATTAAATGAATGTATTGTAGATGAAAAAAAATTGAAAAAAAAATGTTTAAAAAAATTGTTCACTGAAATATATAAAATAAAGATAATAGATAAATTTAACTATTAAAAATGTTCTTTTTATTTTAATAAAATAAACTTTAAATATTTGGGGGGACAAACTAAATATAAATTAAACTATTAAAAATATTTTTGTTAATTTTAATAAAATAAACTATAAATATTGGTGGGGCAAACTAAATTAATTAAACGATAATAAATATTGTTTTAACTGAAATAAAATAATATTAGATGAAAAACTTAAAAGACAATGGAAATGAAACATTAACTGAAACAAAAAAACTAATAGAGGGAAAACTTAAACAAGTTTAAAATAAATTGAAATAAAATGTTGAAAAGTTGAGAAGTTTTATGATCCTAAATCAAATAAAATTAATCTAAATAGAATTTTTCAAAAACACAAAATTATTATAAAAAATTCTAATTAATATGAATACTGAACATATAAAACCCAATTCCAATATGAATCAACAGTAGAAACAGCCACGGCTGATTGTACAGATGATAATGATTGACAGGTCGCTCATTAATGTGTGTGTGATTACCCTTGTACTGCAAGTGTGTGTGTGTGTGTTTGTGTTTGTGTGTTAAAGGCTCATAAGTGATATTTACCCCTCAGGTCGAGTCTGCTAAACCGTGTCACATGATCACGAGCGAAGCCCTAAAGTTTCAATTAGACGAGTGTGGCCCAGAGAAAGAAAGTGTGTGTGTGTGTGTGTGTGTTGGTCAGACATCAGCGGTGCGTCCGGCGGGAGCCATAAACGCTGGAACAGCTCATAAACACAGAGCCGGAGACTTAAATAAAGCTCTATGAGCATCATGGGGCTAGTAGAAGCAAACACACCCTCGGCGACTGTAACGCTCACGGAGATATATATGAGACAGAGCATCATTTACAGTAAAACGCTCCCTGGGAATAAATCAGGACAAATCCAGTAAAGCAATTAAATATTCCTCCAGTGTAAATCAGCTGATCTCTACCCTCACCTAAAGGATTATTAGGAGCACCTGTTCAATTTCTCATTAATGCCATTATCTATCAGCCAATCACATGGCAGTTCTTCAGTGCATATAGGGGTGTGGTCCTGGTCAAGACAATCTCCTGAACTCCAAACTGAATGTCAGAATGGGAAAGAAAGGTGATTTAAGCCGTTTTGAGCGTGGCATGGTTGTTGGTGCCAGACGGGCCGGTCTGAGTATTTCACAACCTGCTCAGTTACTGGGATTTACACACACAACCTTGAGGCGGATGGGCTACACCAGCAGAAGACCCCACCGGGTACCACTCATCTCCACTACAAATAGGAAAAAGAGGCGACAATCTGCACAAGCTCACCAAAATTGGACAGTTGAAGACTGGAGAAATGTTGCCTGGTCTGATGAGTCTCGATTTCTGTTGAGACATTCAGATGGTGGAGTCAGAATTTGGCGTAAACAGAATGAGAACATGGATCCATCATGCCTTGTTCCCACTGTGCAGGCTGGTGGTGGTGGTGTAATGGTGTGGGGGATGTTTTCTTGGCACACTTTAGGCCCCTTAGTGCCAATTGGGCATCGTTTAAATGCCACGGCCTACCTGAGCATTGTTTCTGACCATGTCCATCCCTTTATGACCACCATGTCCCCATCCTCTGATGACTACTTCCAGCAGGATAATGCACCATGTCACGAAGCTCGAATCATTTCAAATTGATTTCTTGAACATGCCAATGAGTTGACTGAACTAAAATGGCCGCCACAGTCACCAGATCTCAACCCAATAGAGCATCTTTGGGATGTGGTGGAACGGGAGCTTCGTGCCCTGGATGTGCATCCCACAAATCTCCATCAACTGCAAGATGCTCTCCTATCAATATGGGCCGACATTTCTAAAGAATGCTTTCAGCAGCTTGTTGATCAACGCCACGGAGAATTAAGGCAGTTCTGAAGGCGAAAGGGTCAAACACAGTATTAGTGTGTGCTCCTAATAATCCTTTAGGTGAGTGTATGTGTGTACATAGATCAGACTGTGAGTGTATATAGATCAGACTGTGAGTGTGTATAGATCAGACTGTGTGTGTGTGTGTGTGTATAGATCAGACTGTGAGTGTGTATAGATCAGACTGTGAGTGTATAGATCAGACTGTGAGTGTGTATAGATCAGACTGTGTGTGTATAGATCAGACTGTGTGTGTGTATAGATCAGACTGTGAGTGTGTGTGTGTATAGATCAGACTGTGTGTGTGTATAGATCAGACTGTGTGATCAGACTGTGTGTGTGTATAGATCAGACTGTGTGATCAGACTGTGTGTGTGTATAGATCAGACTGTGTGATCAGACTGTGTGTGTGTATAGATCAGACTGTGAGTGTGTGTGTGTATAGATCAGACTGTGAGTGTGTATAGATCAGACTGTGTGTGTGTGTGTGTATAGATCAGACTGTGAGTGTGTATAGATCAGACTGTGAGTGTATAGATCAGACTGTGAGTGTGTATAGATCAGACTGTGTGTGTGTGTGTGTGTATAGATCAGACTGTGTGTGTGTATAGATCAGACTGTGTGATCAGACTGTGTGTGTGTAAAGATCAGACTGTGTGTGTGTATAGATCAGACTGTGTGTGTGTGTGTGTATAGATCAGACTGTGTGTGTGTGTATAGATCAGACTGTGTGTGTGTATAGATCAGACTGTGAGTGTGTATAGATCAGACTGTGTGTGTGTATAGATCAGACTGTGAGTGTGTATAGATCAGACTGTGTGTGTGTATAGATCAGACTGTGAGTGTGTATAGATCAGACTGTGTGTGTGTATAGATCAGACTGTGAGTGTGTATAGATCAAACTGTGTGTGTGTATAGATCAGACTGTGTGTGTGTATAGATCAGACTGTGAGTGTGTATAGATCAGACTGTTTGTGTGTATAGATCAGACTGTGTGATCAGACTGTGTGTGTGTATAGATCAGACTGTGTGTGTATAGATCAGACTGTGAGGGTGTATAGATCAGACTGTGAGTGTGATCAGACTGTGTGTGTGTATAGATCAGACTGTGTGTGTGTATAGATCAGACTGTGTGTGTGTATAGATCAGACTGTGAGTGTGTATAGATCAGACTGTGTGTGTGTATAGATCAGACTGTGTGTGTGTATAGATCAGACTGTGTGTGTGTATAGTTTAGACTGTGTGTGTGTGTGTATAGATCAGACTGTGTGTGTGTATAGATCAGACTGAGTGTCATCAGACTGTGTGTATGTATAGATCAGACTGTGAGTGTGATCAGACTGTGTGTGTGTATAGATCAGACTGTGAGTGTGTATAGATCAGACAGTTTGTGTATATAGATCAGACTGTGAGTGTGTATAGATCAGACTGTGAGTGTGTATAGATCAGACTGTGAGTGTGTATAGATCAGACTGTGAGTGTGTATAGATCAGACTGTGTGTGTGTATAGATCAGACTTTTTTTGTATATAGATCAGACTGTGAGTGTGTATAGATCAGACTGTGAGTGTGTATAGATCAGACTGTGTGTGTGTGTATAAATCAGACTGTTTGTGTGTATAGATCAGACTGTGTGATCAGACTGTGTGTGTGTATAGATCAGACTGTGTGTGTGTATAGATCAGACTGTGTGTGTGTGTATAGATCAGACTGTGAGTGTGTATAGATCAGACTGTGTGTGTGTATAGATCAGACTGTGTGTGTGTGTGTGTGTGTATAGATCAGACTGTGAGTGTGTATAGATCAGACTGTGAGTGTGTATAGATCAGACTGTGAGTGTGTATAGATCAGACTGTGTGTGTGTATAGATCAGACTGTGAGTGTATAGATCAGACTGTGAGTGTATAGATCAGACTGTTTGTGTGTATAGATCAGACTGTGTGTGTGTATAGATCAGACTGTGTGTGTGTATAGATCAGACTGTGATCAGACTGTGTGTGTGTATAGATCAGACTGTGTGTGTGTATAGATCAGACTGTTTGTGTGTATAGATCAGACTGTGTGTGTGTATAGATCAGACTGTGTGTGTGTATAGATCAGACTGTGTGATCAGACTGTGTGTGTGTATAGATCAGACTGTGATCAGACTGTGTGTGTGTATAGATCAGACTGTGTGTGTGTGTGTGTGTATAGATCAGACTGTGTGTGTGTATAGATCAGACTGTGTGTGTGTATAGATCAGACTGTGTGATCAGACTGTGTGTTTGTATAGATCAGACTGTGTGTGTGTGTGTGTGTGTGTGTGTGTGTGTGTGTGTGTGTGTGTATAGATCAGACTGTGAGTGTGTATAGATCAGACTGTGTGTGTGTGTATAGATCAGACTGTGTGTGTATAGATCAGACTGTGTGTGTGTATAGATCAGACTGTGAGTGTGATCAGACTGTGTGTGTGTATAGATCAGACTGTGTGTGTGTATAGATCAGACTGTGTGTGTGTATAGACCAGACTGTGTGATCAGACTGTGTGTGTGTGTATAGATCAGACTGTTTGTGTGTATAGATCAGACTGTGTGTGTGTATAGATCAGACTGTTTGTGTGTATAGACCAGACTGTGTGTGTGTGTATAGATCAGACTATGAGTGTATATAGATCAGACTGTGAGTGTGTATAGATCAGACTGTGAGTGTGTATAGATTAGACTGTGTGTGTGTATAGATCAGACTGTGAGTGTGTATAGATCAGACTGTGAGTGTGTATAGATCAGACTGTGAGTGTGTATAGATCAGACTGTGTGTGTGTATAGATCAGACTGTGTGATCAGACTGTGTGTGTGTATAGATCAGACTGTGTGTGTGTGTGTGTGTGTGTGTGTGTGTGTGTGTATAGATCAGACTGTGAGTGTGTATAGATCAGACTGTTTGTGTGTATAGATCAGACTGTGTGTGTGTATAGATCAGACTGTGTGATCAGACTGTGTGTGTGTATAGATCAGACTGTGAGTGTGTATAGATCAGACTGTGAGTGTGTATAGATCAGACTGTGAGTGTGTATAGATCAGACTGTTTGTGTGTATAGATCAGACTGTGTGTGTGTATAGATCAGACTGTGTGATCAGACTGTGTGTGTATAGATCAGACTGTGTGTGTGTATAGATCAGACTGTGTGTGTGTGTGTGTGTGTATAGATCAGACTGTGTGTGTGTATAGATCAGACTGTGTGTGTGTATAGATCAGACTGTGTGTGTGTATAGATCAGACTGTGAGTGTGATCAGACTGTGTGTTTGTATAGATCAGACTGTGTGTGTGTATAGATCAGACTGTGAGTGTGATCAGACTGTGTGTTCGTATAGATCAGACTGTGTGTGTGTTTGTATAGATCAGACTGTGTGTGTGTGTGTATAGATCAGACTGTGTGTGTGTATAGATCAGACTGTGTGTGTATAGATCAGACTGTGTGTGTGATCAGACTGTGTGTGTGTATAGATCAGACTGTGTGTGTCTATAGATCAGACTGTGTGTGTCTATAGATCAGATTGTGAGTGTGTATAGATCAGACTGTGTGTGTCTATAGATCAGACTGTGTGTGTCTATAGATCAGATTGTGAGTGTGTATAGATCAGACTGTGTGTGTATAGATCAGACTGTGAGTGTGTATAGATCAGACTGTGAGTGTGTATAGATCAGACTGTGTGTGTGTATAGATCAGACTGTGAGTGTGTATAGATCAGACTGTGAGTGTGTATAGATCAGAGACTGTGTGTGTGTATAGATC
Organism: Pseudorasbora parva; assembly: GCF_024679245.1. Classification (NCBI taxonomy): domain Eukaryota; kingdom Metazoa; phylum Chordata; class Actinopteri; order Cypriniformes; family Gobionidae; genus Pseudorasbora; species Pseudorasbora parva. Next base: position 63,854,883 of record NC_090174.1, on the reverse strand, counting down.
AGACTGTGAGTGTGTATAGATCAGACTGTGAGTGTGTATAGATCAGACTGTGTGTGTGTATAGATCAGACTGTGAGTGTGTATAGATCAGGCTGTGTGTGTGTATAGATCAGACTGTGAGTGTGTATAGATCAGACTGTGAGTGTGTATCAGTGGCGATTTCTTTAAGACTGCAAGGGAAGCTCGGCTTCCCTTATAATGTCACAAAATTAATGGTCAAATATATACTATTATATTAACATTGTATTGACTAAAAATGCGTTAGAAAACGTTCATCTCAAAGACGAGTTCGTTCAGAATCAGTTACATATAGCAGGTCGGCTGACTCGATTTCCTTCTCATACATTCCCGCAGCGTCAGTGCATTTCCCTATTGAAGCCCAGCGTCCATTGACTTCAATGGGGCTGCTTTGAACGTTTTTTTTCAGCGCTTCGAAACTAGACGGTCATTGGATAAACGCTGCGATTATGTCCCGCCCACGGACGCTCAGCGTCTCTGGGAGTGAATGGGGAGTGGGCTGGCCCGGACGCTGAGCTTCTGCGTGATGATTGGAGGGTCTGCATCTCCTTTTGACTGACAGCGATTCTGTACTATAAGGAATCACTGAAGCTATTCGCGCTCAGTCCCATCGCGGATTTCTCAAGTTCAGTCGAAATAAAAACTTCTGCAACCTATTTCTTTGATATTTGCTTGGCGAAATTGCTTGATTTTCATCATACATTTCACACAATTATACACCACATTCCTTGTTTCAGTTTTACAGAGTTTAATATTTTTTTAGATCGTTCATTCATTCACAGGGTAAAAGACAATTTTCTTGAAAAGGAACATAGGGCAGAATTTACTTTTAAATAAATAAGACAATTGGCCAAAAATGAGCTTCCCCTCTCTGACAGACCAGTAGCCGCCACTGGTGTGTATAGATCAGACTGTGAGTGTGTATAGATCAGACTGTGTGTGTGTATAGATCAGACTGTGTGTGTGTATAGATCAGACTGTGAGTGTGTATAGATCAGACTGTGAGTGTGTATAGATCAGACTGTGAGTGTGTATAGATCAGACTGTGAGTGTGTATAGATCAGACTGAGTGTGTATAGATCAGACTGTGAGTGTGTATAGATCAGACTGTGTGTGTGTGTATAGATCAGACTGTGAGTGTGTATAGATCAGACTGTGTGTGTGTATAGATCAGACTGTGAGTGTGTATAGATCAGACTGTGTGTGTGTATAGATCAGACTGTGAGTGTGTATAGATCAGACTGTGTGTGTGTGTATAGATCAGACTGTGAGTGTGTATAGATCAGACTGTGTGTGTGTATAGATCAGACTGTGAGTGTGTATAGATCAGACTGTGAGTGTGTATAGATCAGACTGTGAGTGTGTATAGATCAGACTGTGAGTGTGTATAGATCAGACTGTGTGTGTGTATAGATCAGACTGTGAGTGTGTATAGATCAGACTGTGTGTGTGTATAGATCAGACTGTGAGTGTGTATAGATCAGACTGTGTGTGTGTATAGATCAGACTGTGAGTGTGTATAGATCAGACTGTGTGTGTGTATAGATCAGACTGTGAGTGTGTATAGATCAGACTGTGTGTGTGTATAGATCAGACTGTGTGTGTGTATAGATCAGACTGTGTGTGTGTATAGATCAGACTGTGAGTGTGTATAGATCAGACTGTGAGTGTGTATAGATCAGACTGTGAGTGTGTATAGATCAGACTGTGAGTGTGTATAGATCAGACTGTGAGTGTGTATAGATCAGACTGTGTGTGTGTATAGATCAGACTGTGTGTATAGACAGAGATGCTAACCTGCCGCGGCTGCTCTGTGGCTCGCTGAAGGTCAGTCTTCACCTTGTTGTTTGGATGATTGACCACTTTAGTGACCGGCTGTTTAAAGATGGAGGCTGTTTGTCTGATGGGCAGTGCGGTGTTTAGATCCGGTTTTCCCTGCGGAGAGACAGAGACATGAACCAAAAAACACAACCGTGAAGTTCTGACTTCAGTTAAAAAGAAACTCAATACAAAGGAAGCCAATTAAAGCGCTGGTTCTGTGTTTTTTTCTAGGCTTGGTTGTGTTTATGGGGCGCAGTATAACGTCTTAACACTTCTTTTTTTTTTTTTTTTAACACTGTATTTTTCTTCTATTCTCCCTTTATTCCACACCGCTGTCTGTGCTTTGAACGGCTTGTTTGCTTCTTGCTTCTATGAAGCCCCTCCCTCTGAAAAACGCAAAGCAGAGCTGGACAAATACACAACTTCATTACCTGGAGTAACAGTAACAGCACTGCTGGTCAAGTATTACTCCGTTACAAGTAAGAGTTGTAAAAACTGATTTTTACTGGAGTAAAAGTACAGAAGTATTTGTTTTCAAAAGTAAATGTCCTTCTTTATGTCTCCGCATTATTGTATTATAGTTGTCTAAATGCACATTATGCCATCATGGTTTAAGCCAGTCAGTGACGCTCCATCTGACACACTAGCAGACGACTAACTTAAACTCATTTAAATACTTGTAGAAAAGTTACAAAGCTGCTGTCACTTTAAGGCCGAATGCACGGATCCAATACACTGATACACATCTGATATTCTCACACTGTTCACCTTCACTGAAGACAGAATCAACTTTGTTTATGTGAATCCTCCACTAAATGAGCATTTGGACATCCGTCTTCTTCCATTTTGCTCTAAACTATAAATCAGTGTTTAATAAATGCTGTGAAATCATTGAACTTCACCAGACTCTACAAGAGTGATTCCTGAAAGGCTTTCTGCAAAAACCCAAACACCTTTAAAAGAAGAAAAAAATCATCACTGACTTTCAAAGCTGCGACAGAAACGACTTTCCACTTCGAGGACCTTGATAGAAATGTAGTGGAGTAAAGAGGACGATATTTGTCTTTCAGATGGAGTGAAGTTAAAGTCAGAAGATTACAGAAAAAATAATACTCCAGTAAAGCACAGAGACTCAAACAGTGAACTTCAGTACAGGACTCGAGTAAATGAGCTGAGCTACTGTCCACTGGGTCTTAGATTGGTCAGATGGCCAAATGTAGTTTCCTGTATTTTTATTGGCTGAAGCACAGGTTAAGGCCACGCCCCTTCCCATTACGGGCAGAAGTCACATCTGCAGAGACTAGCGAGGGTTGATGATGTCACCAACCCAGGAAGAAGCTCGTTGTAGTCCAAAGCGGCCATTTTTGTAGGCAATAAACTGCCGTAACTTTAAAAGACAATATCTCCGTTTGCAGTGAACTTTCAGCGCTGTAACTTCGCAGAGACTGTTTATGCTCAAGCAGCGACATTACACACTAACTAAAGTTACACAAGTCACATCACATGCAAACACACCTTTAAACTATACATATTTTTCATTGGTGTTATTTTCAGTCTACATATTTTGACCTCTGATCTCTGAATGGACCGATCCTTTGTGTTCTGACGATAATCAAATGTCAACTAACAAGAGCTGGTTTACATAAAATAACAAAATCATACAATTTAATTTATAATTAAATAAAATATTATTTAATTTAGTAATTTATAAAATAAATGAATTTGTACATAGTATGTTTATGCGGGCTATAAAATAAAGTGCTACTGAAATTGTAAACAAAATAATTGCCAAAAATGTCTTTACATAAAAAGAAAGAGTGAACGAACAAACAAAAGCAATGAAAAACAAATGAGTGTTTTTGAGTGATGCCAAAAAGTGTTGGCATGTCTGTGTGTGTGTGTGTGTGTGTGTGTGTGTGTGTGTGTGTGTGTGTGTGTGTGGGCATGTTTTTGTGACATATGAGGACACAAATGTGTATAATGCCATGGGTATGACACAGGTATTACAGGAGAGGGTGAAATATGAGGACATTACCCATGGCCCCACTTTACAAAAGGCTTATAAATCACACAGGAGGAGTTTTTATGAGAAAGTAAAAATGCAGAATGTTTCCTGTGATGGGTAGGTTTAGGGGCAGTGTGTGTGTGTGTGTGTGTCTGTGTGTGTGTGTGTGTGTGTGTGTGTGTTAGACATGTGCCAATTTTCGATAATGCGATTTATCACGATAATGAATATGCACGATATTGTTATAGTGGGCACTTTAAAATATCGTAAATAATAATTTATTAACAATTAATATTTTTTTTTATAATGCACTCAAGAATACTTTGCCCACCAACCGTATAAATGCTCAGCACCGCTGTTCTGCGTCAAATGGACACGCTCAGATGTAAACAAGCCCAAAGTGCGTTTGCACATGACTGAATGGGGGCTGCTGAAGTGCCGCTCACTGACAGCAGAGGGCGCTGATGAACGGCAACCTGTTTGTCACCTGTTGTTCTTTATAGCCTAATTCTTTTGCACTTTAATCTGTTTGAAAATTGTACTTTTACAGCTCTGAAAAAAATCAAGAGACCACTAAACATTGATTTCTCTTAATTTTTTTAGGGGCAGTGTAAGGAGATAGAAAATACGGTTTGTGCAGTATAAAAACCATTGCGCCTATGGAATGTGTGTGAGTGTGTGTGTCAGGGTGAAACAGTCACCACACCTCTAACGTCCAGCATCAGAAACACAGACCGGTTTATTCAGGGATCAGAGCCAAACTCTTCAGCGGAAGTGACGCATCATGACTCATAAGTTAACTCTTGTGTGTGTGTGTGTGTGTGTGTGTGTGTGTGTGTGTGTGTGAGAGAGAGAGAGCGCGCGCGTGTGTGCGTGTGTGTGTGTGTGTGTGTGTGTGTGTGTGTGTGTGTGTGTGTGTGTGTGTAGAGAGAGAGAGAGAGAGTGAGTGTGAGTGTGAGTGTGAGTGTGTGTGTGTGTGTGTGTGTGTGTGTGTGTGTGAGAGAGAGAGAGAGAGAGAGAGAGAGAGAGAGAGCGTGTGTGTGTGTGTGTGTGTGTGTGTGTGTGTGTGTGTGTGTGTGTGTGTGTGTGTGAGAGAGAGAGAGAGAGAGAGAGAGAGAGAGAGAGAGAGAGAGCGTGTGTGTGTGTGTGTGTGTGTGTGTGTGTGTGTGTGTGTGTGTGTGTGTGTGTGTGTGTGTGTGTGTGTGAGAGAGAGAGAGAGAGAGAGAGAGAGAGAGAGAGAGAGAGCATATGGGTGTGTGTGTGTGTGTGTGTGTGTGTGTGGTGTGTTCCTTGTATGGCAATACTTGTGAGGACACAAATGTCCTCACTTATATAGTAAAATATGAAAACAACTCACTAGTTTG
>NC_090174.1:63749676-63827176 GCF_024679245.1 Pseudorasbora parva | reverse complement strand
AACTCCTCCTGTGTGATTTATAAGCCTTTTGTAAAGTGGGGCCATGGGTAATGTCCTCATATTTCACCCTCTCCTGTAATACCTGTGTCATACCCATGGCATTATACACATTTGGGTCCTCATGTGTCACAAAAACATGCCCACACACACACACACACACACACACACACACACACACACAGTAGAACGTTTCATCAAGTTCTGAATCAAAAGATAATAATCAACTGAGATGGCAGTGGCTCAGTGATTCTCAACAAACCGGAAGGTTGCTGGTTCAGTCCCCGGTTCCATGAGCACGATTCTGATATTTCCCTTGTTCTGCGATTTCAGAGAGCGAACTCCTCCTCGACCACAAGGCCAGCGTCCCGAGCCGGAGAACCGGGGCGTGAGTATCTCTACACACACACACACACACACTCCGGCTTCTCCTCCTCATGGTCTGGACGGATGCACTGCAAAAAATGCTTTTCTTACTCAGTATTTTTGTCTTGTTTCTAGTCGAAACATCTAAACATTCTTACAGCAAGCATTTATCTGCCAATGGGGTGAGAAAAATAATCTTGTTTTCTGTTTGAATTAAGATTATTTTTCTCACCCCATTGGCAGATTATTTATCTTATTTTAAGCAAAAACTCTCTTCATTTTGAGTTATTTTTCCCCAAAACAAGACAATTACTTTTGCTTGTCTAGCAAATACTTTAAGAATGTTTGGACTGGAAACAAGACAAAAATACTGAGTAAGAAAAGCCTTTTTTGCCGTGTGGAGTCACATTAATCATTATTTTGAATGTGTAACTCATTAAAGGTTATTTGCAACGCTGGCGTGTGATTGCACGAGCCTTCTGTGATGAAACCGTTACGCGATGAGAGGACGCTGTGTGTATTTCATTAGTCAAACGAGCGTCCCGCCGGGGCTAATTAAGGCCATCTCTGAGCCGCGGTGACATCTGACGCTAATGTTGCATCACGTTCAGCTCGCTCAACTCTTCAAGCTCTTGCGTAATGATTAGCACATTATATATAATCGCCTTTAATCAGACATGATCAGACCCAGTGTCTGCACTATTGTTATGTTTTTTTAGATATTCCTTTTAAAGGGATACTCCACCACTTTTTCATATTAAACTGTTATTCCCTTAACTAAGCCGAGTTGACACACACCTTTCTCGTCTCAGTGCGTGCTCCTAATCTCTCTGACGCGCGGTGACGATCTGATAGCATTTAGCTTAGCCCACTAAGCCCAGTTCATTCACTATGGTACCAAACAGAGATCAAGTTAGAAGCCACCAAACTCCTCCACGTTTTCCCTATTTAAATACACTCACTCACACACAGTGAGAGTTGTGGCGGTACGTGACGAGCGGCGGTACGTGACGAGCGGCGGTACGTGAGGAGCGAGGGTACGTGACGAGCGGCGGTACGTGGCGAGCGGCGGTAAACGAGGAGCGGCGGAACGCGAGGACGCGACGGGCGGCGGTACGCGACGAGCGACGGGCGGCGGTACGCGACGAGCGGCGGTACGCGACGGGAGGCGGTACGCGGCGAGCGGCAGTACGCGACGGGCGAGGGTACGCGACGGGCGAGGGTACGCGACGGGTGAGGGTACGCGACGGGCGGTACGCGACGGGCGGTACGCGACGAGCGAGCGAGGGTACGCGACGGGCGAGGGTACGCGACGGGCGGTACGCGACGAGCGAGCGAGGGTACGCGACGGGCGGCGTTACGCGACGAGCGAGGGTACGCGACGAGCGAGGGTACGCGACGAGCGAGGGTACGCGACGAGCGAGGGTACGCGACGGGCGGCGGTACGCGACGGGCGGCGGTACGTGACCGGCGGCGTTACGCGACGAGCGAGGGTACGCGACGGGCGGCGGTACGCGACGGGCGAGGGTATGCGACGGGCGGTACGCGACGAGCGAGCGAGGGTACGCGACGGGCGGCGGTACGCGACGGGCGGCGGTACGCGACGGGCGGCGGTACGCGACGGGCGGCGATACGCGACGGGCGGCGTTACGCGACGAGCGAGGGTACGCGACGGGCGGCGGTACGCTACGGGCGAGGGTACGCGACGGGCGGTACGCGACGAGCGAGCGAGGGTACGCGACGGGCGAGGGTACGCGACGGGCGAGGGTACGCGACGGGCGAGGGTACGCGACGAGCGAGCGAGGGTACGCGACGGGCGGCGTTACGCGACGAGCGAGGGTACGCGACGAGCGAGGTTACGCGACGGGCGGCGGTACACGACGGGCGGCGGTACGCGACGGGCGGCGACACGCGACGGGCGCCGTTACGCGACGAGCGAGGGTACGCGACGAGCGAGGGTACGCGACGAGCGAGGGTACGCGACGGGCGGCGGTACGCGACGAGCGGCGGTACGCGACGAGCGGCGGTACGCGAGGAGCGGCGGTACGCGAGGAGCGAGGGTACGCGACGGGCGAGGGTACGTGACGGGCGGTACGCGACGAGCGAGCGAGGGTACGCGACGGGCGGCGGTACGCGACGGGCGGCGGTACGCGACGGGCGGCGATACGCGACGGGCGGCGTTACGCGACGAGCGAGGGTACGCGACGGGCGGCGGTACGCGACGAGCGAGGGTACGCGACGGGCGGCGGTACGTGACGAGCGACGGGCGGCGGTACGCGACGAGCGGCGGTACGCGACGGGAGGCGGTACGCGACGAGCGGCAGTACGCGACGAGCGAGGGTACGCGACGGGCGGCGGTACGCGACGGGAGGCGGTACGCGACGAGCGGCAGTACGCGACGAGCGAGGGTACGCGACGGGCGGCGGTACGCGACGAGCGGCAGTACGCGACGAGCGAGGGTGCGCGACGGGCGGCGGTACGCGACGGGCGGCTGTATATGATGAGTAAGTATGTGACGTGTTTTCCAGGGGTTTCAGGGCTTTGGCTTCGGAGATGGAGGATTCCAGATGTCTTTTGGTATCGGAGCTTTTCCTTTTGGGATCTTTGCCACGGCATTCAATATCAATGACGGAAGACCACCTCCAGGTACAAAAATAACTCAACTTTAACAAAACGTTAACAAAACAAATTACAACTTTGGCCTTCACGACGCAAATCAATCAAAACATGGTGTTCCTCCTCAGTGTCACAAACATCTAGACGTTCATAAATCACGATTCATTTACTGGAGAAGAAGCGACCTTTATTTTAATTTATTTATAAATTTCTCATTTTGCCTTTGAATTAAGTTTATTTTTCGGACAGATATTCTTTCCCATTGAGAGATTGTTCATGTTTGAGCATGTTGTTAGCATGATTTAACACATTATTAACATTTTAACTTGTTGTTTGCAAGATTAGCATGTAGCTATCATGTTGTTAATATGATTAACGTTGATATGTTTTGGCTAACAGGTTGTTAGCATGATAACACAATTTAGCACACTGCTATCATTTTTAAACATGTGGCTAGCATTATTTAGCAGGTTGATAGCATGATTTAACACATTGCTAACATGATTTAGCTTTTTGCTTGTATGAATTGGCATGTCTGCTTGTCTAGCATATTGTTAACATGTTTTATCATTTTGTTTTCTTTACCGTTTTGTTAGCGTGAGTTAACATAGATTAGCATTTTTGTTAGCATAGAATATCATTTTACTTATGTTTTAACATTTTATTTACATGTTTTATCACATTGTTTGCATTATTTACCATTTTATTTGTGTGAGCTAACAGGGATTTGCATGTTTGCTGCAATGGAATAGCATTTTGTTAATGCAAATTAGCATATACTAGCATTGAATTAGCATTTTGTTAGCTCGGATTAACAGTTTGTTAGCACAGATTAGTATGTTGCCATTTTGGATTAGCATGTTAACATGGATTAGCATTTTAAAATGAATTTCCATGTTGTTAGCTCGGATTAGCATTTTGTTAAAACGAATTAAAAATTCTATCTTGGGTTAGCATTTTTAATGTTAATTTGGATTAGCATGTTTGCTAGCTCAGATTATCCTATTTTGTTAGAACAGATTAACATTTTGTTAGCTCAGATTAGCATGTTTTGCTAGTATGGATTAACATGTTGCTAGCTCGGATTAGCATGTTGATGTTAGCACAGATTAACATGTTGTTAGTTTGGATTACCATGTTGTTAGCTCGTATTAGCATTTTGTTAGGACTGATTAACATTTTGCTAGTTTGGATCAGAATGTTGTTAGCTCGGATTATCATATTTTTATAGAATAGATTAACATTTTGTTAGCTCAGATTAACATGTTTTTCTAGGTTGGATTAGCATGATGTTAGGTCATATTAATATTTCGTTAGGATGGATTAGCATTTTGCTAGTTTGGATTAGTATTTTGCTAGCTTGGATTATCATATTTTGCTAGTACGGGTTAGCATTTTGCTAGCTCAGATTAGCAAATTGTTAACACAGATTAGCATTTTGTTAGCTCGAATTAGCATGTTTGCTAGAACAGATTAGCATGTTGTTAGCATGTTTCTAGCATTGATTAACATGTTGGTAGCTCGAATTAGCATGTTGTTAGCTCGGATTAGCATGTTGATAGCACGGATTAGCATGTTGTTAGCACGGATTATGTTCCTAGCATGGATTAGCATGCTGTTAGCTCGGATTAGCATGTTGCTAGCTCGGATTAGCATTGTTTTTAGCACGGATTATGTTGCTAGCATGGATTAGCATGTTGATAGCATGGATTAGCATGTTGATAGCACGGATTAGCATTGTTTTTAGCACGGATTATGTTGCTAGCATGGATTAGCATGTTGTTAGCTCGGATTAGCATGTTGCTAGCTCGGATTAGCATGTTGCTATTATGGATTAGCATGTTGTTTCTCCAGTAAATGTGTCTTGATGTAAGAGTGTTTAGATGTTTGTGCTGGAGAACGAGACCCTGAGGAAGAGTTGCAGTGTTAGAACTGAATGATGATGATGATGATGATGATGATGATGATGATGATGATGATGATGTCACCACTCTGCAGCGGCTCCGGGGACGCCTCAGCACACAGATGAGCAGTTCCTGTCCCGCCTCTTCCTGTTTGTGGCGCTGCTCATCATGTTCTGGCTGCTGATCGCCTGAGTCTTTTTCTGTGAAAGAGACGGACAGCGGCCACACTGTAAACACACACACACTCACACACTCACACACACACACTCTCTCACACTCACGCACACGCACACACACACACACACACACACACACACACACACACACACTCACACCTCCAGTGGTCCATCAGCGCCGGGACAGACGGAACACACACACTCACAATCTCTCTCTCACACACACACACACACACACACACACACACACACACACACACACACACACACACTCTCCTGCTCATGGATTTTAAATAAACTCAGTCTTCTTTCAGATCCTCATTGGGTTTCTCTGCAGTGATGGTGCCAAATCATGTCACTCATGTTCATAACGCTTCATCATACACACAATAATCCACAATAACCTTCAGTGCTGGTTTACATCATCATATTTCTGTGTAAATCTCTTTTGAACTGAAGCATGTTTTATCCTCTGAAATAATAAAAAGGTTTTAGGAAATAGAAATGGACAATTCATATGAAAGGACGGTTTATAATGTAAAGTTTTTGGAAATGTGGGACGCATAAGCACACGTGGGCTGTCCAGATGCCGATTAAAATTCATTTTAAACATCGTTTCAAGGGTTTTTATTTATATATTGAACATAAATCAATTATGATTAAAGAGTCAAAATGATTATAAAGCCTTTTTATGACTTAAGTCAGAATTTTGATTGTATATATTATAATTTTTGGCATTTTTAATGTCATAATTATGATCTTTTAAGTCAGTTTTGACTTTTTATATCATAATTATGACAAAATATAATCATAATTTCAACTGTCATTTTTATTTTAATTAAAAAAATAATAATAATTTTAATAACTCATGACTCATAGTTTTAAAAAATGTTGTCGCAATTTTGACTATCATAATTTATGTTTTGTGTCAGAGTTTTGACTTTTGATATATCAGACCATTTATATATCATTTGAACTTTTATCCTCTCATATAGAGTACACAGGCTTCAAATAGACCTATAGGTCTCGTATAGCTTCAAAACCAACAAAAATAGAAATTAAATCAACGGTGCATCAGGTTTTTTGGGTATTCGGAGAAGTAGCCTACCACAGACATTGAATAAAGTAATCAAATGTAAAATAACTGCTGTATAGAATAAATATAAACTCTATATGTCTCTTTAAGAGGATCTATTATTATTATTATATACTTTTACACAGCAGTCACAAACACGCTCTCTCGAATGTTTACATTCACTTAAAGGATTCGTTCACTTTTAAATAATCTTTCGCTGATAGTTTCCTCACCCTCATGTCATCCCAGATGTTCGTGTCTTTCTTTCTTCAGTGGGAAAGAAATGAAGGTTTTTGATGAAAACATTCCAGGATTTTTCTCCATATAATGGACTTCAGTGGACCTCAAACGGCTCAAGGGCCAGATGACCGTTTCAGTGCAGCTTCAGAGGGCTTTAAACGACAGCAGACGATGAGTAAGGCTCTCATCTAGACAAACCATCGCTCATTTAAACACTAAGTAAAAGAGTTTAAGCTTTATTAGCACAAATGCTGGCCTTGCTCTGTTCCGTGATGCGCGTTACGTTGAAAAGATCCGGCTTGACGTCGGCGGAAGAACTGAGTCAGTGTTTACAAGTGCGCAGAAAAACGTTTTAAACAATAAACTGACACGAAGACATCTGAATGTGTGTGTGCACCTCCTTACACACGCGTAAACACTGACTCTTCGTCAAGCGTGATCCCAGATAGCAGACAAACTTTTTTCTTTTCAGCGTCTCGAACGCACTTCACAGAACAGAGCAAGGCCAGCATTTGTGCTTATAAAACCTAAACTCTTTTATGTTTTGTTTAAATGACGATTAAAAAGTAACGTTTATTTAAAAGTGAACTAATCCTTTAATCGACTATGTTTACGAGGAGGATACTTAGCAAAAAATGGCGTTTGGGGGTAAAATGTGTGTTATTTTGGTAAGGTTGACTGCTAAAATTGGCGTTCCTCGTCTATATAGCCCATTATTGAGGTCGCTTCATCCCGCGGATATGGGAAATAACCGGCGGGAAAACCGCAGACTTGGCAACACAGTGCAGTTGAGTTCTGTTGACATTTATAACATTATGCGTCGATCCGCTGCTCTGATTGGCTGTTGGTCTGTCCAATCGAGGTCTTTCCTGGTTGGGTTGAAACGCCCCATAATCACAGCCCAATGAGCATCAGACTCATATTCTGACTAGAGCTGAGGATGACCACGGCTAGGACATACTATTTTGCCGTACAGTTTTTCACATACTATATAGTAGGAAAGTATTTGATTTTGAGTGCCGCTCGTGTCCTGATGACTGCACATGCAGACCAGTGACATGAGAAACTAAACACACAGATGTTGTCGGATTTCATTGGTGATTTAAAATATGATAGAACAACAGCCACTGGGTGTCAGGGTTTATTGTTCAAACAACTTAATTTAATTAAATAAGTCAATATTTATCCAAAATCTGGCTTGGTTGTATTTCAGTAGCATAAAAGTTACGAGTTTACAAGATAAAGACCAGGTTAATGAATATTCATTTGATTGCGTGACTGACGATAAGAGAAGAGACATTCATGAACCAATGTGCACAACATTTAAAGGAAGTGTGTGTGAGATTGTGGCCTAAACTGGTCCTGCAATCACTTTAAATGACTGTAGAGCGGCGTCTCCCCCTCCCCCTGACTCGAGGTTGCCAGATTGGCTGCAGGATCAGCAGAACGTTTGTAGATCTGCAGCTGTGGTAACTAGAGCAGATCTGGCAACCCCAAACACTACTGACTCCTGATTGGTCGATTGGTGGAGGGCGGAGCGTTTAAAGGTGCGTTTGCATGTGATGTGACTTGTGTAACTTTAGTTAGTGTGTAATGTCGCTGCTTGAGCATAAACAGTCTCTGCAAAGTTACAGCGCTGAAAGTTCACTGCAAACGGAGATATTGGGTGCTTCCCAATTCTTATTTGTGCATCCTCATTTCCTTTCCTCGCTCCTTAGCTCCACCCCTTCAGGATGCGAGGGAAGGACACAAGGGCGGGAATTGAATCAAGTGAATTGATATATCCTCGTTCCCTTTAATGTCACTTTAAAGCGGCGTCAATTAATGATGACTACACCGCTGGATTTAGTCGGGATTCTTGAACATTAGAGAACTTTTTATATTGTGAGCTTCAGCCTCCACAAAATACTACATTTGTCCATATTTTAATTAATATTACCAGTTATTATTTACAACGAATCCTCGCCTCCTCGCAGTGTAATTAGAGAATTAAGATCTACAAGGCTGAGCTCCATCAGTTTCCGGGTCATAGGACGGAGGATGGAGGAGCGAGGAAACGAGGAGGGATACTGAGAAGCACCCATTGTCTTTTAAAGTTACGGCAGTTTATTGCCTACAAAAATGGCCGCTTTGGACTACAACAAGCTTCTTCCTGGGTTGGTGACATCATCAACCCTCGCTAGTCTCCGCAGATGTGACTTCTGCCCGTAAAGGGAAGGGGCGTGGCCTTAACCTGTGCTTCAGCCAATAAAAATATAGGAAACTACATTTGGCCATCTGACCAATCTAAGACCATTGTGTTTTTCAGAGGGAGGGGCTTCATAGAAGCAGGAAGCAAACGAGCCGCTCAAAGCACAGACAGCGGTGTGGAATAAAGGGAGAATAGAAGAGAAATACAGCGTTAAAAAAAAAGAAGTATTAAGACGTGTTATACTGCGCCCCATAAACACAACTAAACCTAGAAAAAACACAGAACCACCGCTTTAATGTTGCAAAAGTGCCATTTTACACACACACAAAATATTTTTTTAAACCATCAAAACCTTTAGATGTAAGAGAAAAGCAACACATAAAACTCTTACTTTGTAAGTACTTTGTAACTGATAATTTTATATACTGAATTATGAAACATGCATTAATTATAAAACAATATTTAGTAAGCATCGCACTCCATCATTGCTCTTTGAACTCTGCGTCAAACATGATCTGCTGGATCTGCATTTTGGCCGCGGCTCTTTTCTGCGGCGTCAGTCTTTTGAGCGCCGGGACGTAACTCAAGAGGAAAAGCTCGTCCTCATCGAACGCTCGCTCCGCTTTCCCGCAGCTCTGCGGCTCTCTCTCCGGCGTGTGTGAGCTGAGCTCGCTGGCTAAGGCCGATGCATTCGTTTTAATGTGTGTTTGCTCCTCCGAGTCACTCATTCGCTTCCTCTTCCTGATGTGAGCGTCCAGAAACGAGAGGCTTTCTCTGTGTGGCCAATAATGGAGCCGCCGGCCGCCTTCTTCCCTCTTCAGCTTGCATTGCACCACTGCAGGGAAGATCAATTTCAATGATTTATTCTTCAAACAATATTCATAATAGACCTACCCTGAAATCAGCTATTAATAATGAGAAAACATTCATTATATGCACAAAAACACAGGCACATTTTTTACTGGACTCGATATGATCTGCTCTGTGCTCAACTGCTCATGTCTCTCGTCGGTTCGTATGACACTAATGTATAACCAGACTTCATTCACCCCAATGGAAAGCATATTTACACTGTCTGATCGTTCCCTATCCCCTATATAGAGCACTGTCTGATCGTTCCCTATCCCCTATATAGAGCACTGTCTGATCGTTCCCTATCCCCTATATAGAGCACTGTCTGATCGCTCCCTATCCCCTATATAGAGCACTGTCTGATCGTTCCCTATCCCCTATATAGAGCACTGTCTGATCGCTCCCTATCCCCTATATAGAGCACTGTCTGATCGCTCCCTATCCCCTATATAGTGCACTGTCTGATCGTTCCCTATCCCCTATATAGAGCACTGTCTGATCGTTCCCTATCCCCTATATAGAGCACTGTCTGATCGCTCCCTATCCCCTATATAGAGCACTGTCTGATCGCTCCCTATCCCCTATATAGAGCACTGTCTGATCGTTCCCTATCCCCTATATAGAGCACTGTCTGATCGCTCCCTATCCCCTATATAGAGCACTGTCTGATCGCTCCCTATCCCCTATATAGTGCACTGTCTGATCGCTCCCTATCCCCTATATAGAGCACTGTCTGATCGTTCCCTATCCCCTATATAGAGCACTGTCTGATCGCTCCCTATCCCCTATATAGAGCACTGTCTGATCGCTCCCTATCCCCTATATAGAGCACTGTCTGATCGTTCCCTATCCCCTATATAGAGCACTGTCTGATCGCTCCCTATCCCCTATATAGAGCACTGTCTGATCGCTCCCTATCCCCTATATAGAGCACTGTCTGATCGTTCCCTATCCCCTATATAGAGCACTGTCTGATAAATCCCTATCCCCTATATAGAGCACTGTCTGATCGTTCCCTATCCCCTATATAGAGCACTGTCTGATCGTTCCCTATCCCCTATATAGAGCACTGTCTGATCGTTCCCTATCCCCTATATAGAGCACTGTCTGATCGTTCCCTATCCCCTATATAGAGCACTGTCTGATCGTTCCCTATCCCCTATATAGAGCACTGTCTGATAAATCCCTATCCCCTATATAGAGCACTGTCTGATCGTTCCCTATCCCCTATATAGAGCACTGTCTGATCGTTCCCTATCCCCTATATAGAGCACTGTCTGATCGTTCCCTATCCCCTATATAGAGCACTGTCTGATCGTTCCCTATCCCCTATATAGAGCACTGTCTGATCGCTCCCTATCCCCTATATAGAGCACTGTCTGATCGCTCCCTATCCCCTATATAGAGCACTGTCTGATCGTCCCCTATCCCCTATATAGAGCACTGTCTGATCGCTCCCTATCCCCTATATAGAGCACTGTCTGATCGTTCCCTATCCCCTATATAGAGCACTGTCTGATCGTTCCCTATCCCCTATATAGAGCACTGTCTGATCGTTCCCTATCCCCTATATAGAGAACTGTCTGATCGTTCCCTATCCCCTATATAGAGCACTGTCTGATCGTTCCCTATCCCCTATATAGAGCACTGTCTGATCGTTCCCTATCCCCTATATAGAGCACTGTCTGATCGTTCCCTATCCCCTATATAGAGCACTGTCTGATCGTTCCCTATCCCCTATATAGAGCACTGTCTGATCGTTCCCTATCCCCTATATAGAGCACTGTCTGATCGTTCCCTATCCCCTATATAGAGCACTGTCTGATCGTTCCCTATCCCCTATATAGAGCACTGTCTGATCGTTCCCTATCCCCTATATAGAGCACTGTCTGATCGTTCCCTATCCCCTATATAGAGCACTGTCTGATCGTTCCCTATCCCCTATATAGTGCACTGTCTGATCGTTCCCTATCCCCTATATAGTGCACTGTCTGATCGTTCCCTATCCCCTATATAGAGCACTGTCTGATCGTTCCCTATCCCCTATATAGAGCACTGTCTGATCGTTCCCTATCCCCTATATAGTCCACTGTCTGATCGTTCCCTATCCCCTATATAGAGCACTGTCTGATCGTTCCCTATCCCCTATATAGAGTACTGTCTGATCGTTCCCTATCCCCTATATAGAGCACTGTCTGATCGTTCCCTATCCCCTATATAGAGCACTGTCTGATCGTTCCCTATCCCCTATATAGAGCACTGTCTGATCGTTCCCTATCCCCTATATAGAGCACTGTCTGATCGTTCCCTATCCCCTATATAGAGCACTGTCTGATCGTTCCCTATCCCCTATATAGAGCACTGTCTGATCGTTCCCTATCCCCTATATAGAGCACTGTCTGATCGTTCCCTATCCCCTATATAGTGCACTGTCTGATCGTTCCCTATCCCCTATATAGAGCACTGTCTGATCGTTCCCTATCCCCTATATAGAGCACTGTCTGATCGTTCCCTATCCCCTATATAGTGCACTGTCTGATCGTTCCCTATCCCCTATATAGAGCACTGTCTGATCGTTCCCTATCCCCTATATAGAGCACTGTCTGATCGTTCCCTATCCCCTATATAGTGCACTGTCTGATTGTTCCCTATCCCCTATATAGAGCACTGTCTGATCGTTCCCTATCCCCTATATAGAGCACTGTCTGATCGTTCCCTATCCCCTATATAGAGCACTGTCTGATCGTTCCCTATCCCCTATATAGAGCACTGTCTGATCGTTCCCTATCCCCTATATAGTGCACTGTCTGATCGTTCCCTATCCCCTATATAGAGCACTGGCTGATCGTTCCCTATCCCCTATATAGAGCACTGTCTGATCGCTCCCTATCCCCTATATAGAGCACTGTCTGATCGCTCCCTATCCCCTATATAGAGCACTGTCTGATCGTTCCCTATCCCTTATATAGTGCACTGTCTGATCGTTCCCTATCCCCTATATAGTGCACTGTCTGATCGTTCCCCATCCCCTATATAGAGCACTGTCTGATCGTTCCCTATCCCCTATATAGAGCACTGTCTGATCGTTCCCTATCCCCTATATAGAGCACTGTCTGATCGTTCCCTATCCCCTATATAGAGCACTGTCTGATCGTTCCCTATCCCCTATATAGAGCACTGTCTGATCGTTCCCTATCCCCTATATAGTGCACTGTCTGATCGTTCCCTATCCCCTATATAGAGCACTGTCTGATCGTTCCCTATCCCCTATATAGAGCACTGTCTGATCGTTCCCTATCCCCTATATAGTGCACTGTCTGATCGTTCCCTATCCCCTATATAGTGCACTGTCTGATCGTTCCCTATCCCCTATATAGTGCACTGTCTGATCGTTCCCTATCACCTATATAGTGCACTGTCTGATCGTTCCCTATCACCTATATAGTGCACTGTCTGATCGTTCCATATCCCCTATATAGAGCACTGTCTGATCGTTCCCTATCCCCTATATAGAGCACTGTCTGATCGTTCCCTATCCCCTATATAGTGCACTGTCTGATAGTTCCCTATCCCCTATATAGTGCTCCGTCTGATCGTTCCCTATCCCCTATATAGTGCACTGTCTGATCGTTCCCTATCTCCTATATAGAGCACTGTCTGATCGTTCCCTATCCCCTATATAGTGCACTGTCTGATCGTTCCCTATCCCCTATATAGTGCACTGTCTGATCGTTCCCTATCCCCTATATAGAGCACTGTCTGATCGTTCCCTATCCCCTATATAGTGCACTGTCTGATCGTTCCCTATCCCCTATATAGTGCACTGTCTGATCGTTCCCTATCCCCTATATAGAGCACTGTCTGATCGTTCCCTATCCCCTATATAGTGCACTGTCTGATCGTTCCCTATCCCCTATATAGTGCACTGTCTGATCGTTCCCTATCCCCTATATAGAGCACAGTCTGATCGTTACCTATCCCCTATATAGAGCAGTCTGATCGTTCCCTATCCCCTATTTAGAGCACTGTCTGATCGTTCCCTATCCCCTATATAGTGCACTGTCTGATCGTTCCCTATCCCCTATATAGTGCACTGTCTGATCGTTCCCTATCCCCTATATAGAGCACTGTCTGATCGTTCCCTATCCCCTATATAGAGCACTGTCTGATTGTTCCCTATCCCCTATATAGTGCACTGTCTGATCGTTCCCTATCCCCTATATAGTGCACTGTCTGATCGTTCCCTATCTCCTATATAGAGCACTGTCTGATCGTTCCCTATCCCCTATATAGTGCACTGTCTGATCGTTCCCTATCCCCTATATAGTGCACTGTCTGATCGTTCCCTATCCCCTATATAGTGCACTGTCTGATCGTTCCCTATCTCCTATATAGAGCACTGTCTGATCGTTCCCTATCCCCTATATAGTGCACTGTCTGATCGTTCCCTATCCCCTATATAGTGCACTGTCTGATCGTTCCCTATCCCCTATATAGTGCACTGTCTGATCGTTCCCTATCCCCTATATAGTGCACTGTCTGATCGTTCCCTATCCCCTATATAGAGCACTGTCTGATCGTTCCCTATCCCCTATATAGTGCACTGTCTGATCGTTCCCTATCCCCTATATAGAGCACTGTCTGATCGTTCCCTATCCCCTATATAGTGCACTGTCTGATCGTTCCCTATCCCCTATATAGTGCACTGTCTGATCGTTCCCTATCCCCTATATAGAGCACTGTCTGATCGTTCCCTATCCCCTATATAGTGCACTGTCTGATCGTTCCCTATCCCCTATATAGTGCACTGTCTGATCGTTCCCTATCCCCTATATAGAGCACAGTCTGATCGTTACCTATCCCCTATATAGAGCACAGTCTGATCGTTCCCTATCCCCTATTTAGAGCACTGTCTGATCGTTCCCTATCCCCTATATAGTGCACTGTCTGATCGTTCCCTATCCCCTATATAGTGCACTGTCTGATCGTTCCCTATCCCCTATATAGAGCACTGTCTGATCGTTCCCTATCCCCTATATAGAGCACTGTCTGATTGTTCCCTATCCCCTATATAGTGCACTGTCTGATCGTTCCCTATCCCCTATATAGTGCACTGTCTGATCGTTCCCTATCTCCTATATAGAGCACTGTCTGATCGTTCCCTATCCCCTATATAGTGCACTGTCTGATCGTTCCCTATCCCCTATATAGTGCACTGTCTGATCGTTCCCTATCCCCTATATAGAGCACTGGCTGATCGTTCCCTATCCCCTATATAGAGCACTGTCTGATCGTTCCCTATCCCCTATATAGTGCACTGTCTGATCGTTCCCTATCCCCTATATAGTGCACTGTCTGATCGTTCCCTATCCCCTATATAGAGCACTGTCTGATCGTTCCCTATCCCCTATATAGAGCACTGTCTGATCGTTCCCTATCCCCTATATAGTGCACTGTCTGATCGTTCCCTATCCCCTATATAGTGCACTGTCTGATCGTTCCCTATCCCCTATATAGTCCACTGTCTGATCGTTCCCTATCCCCTATATAGAGCACTGTCTGATCGTTCCCTATCCCCTATATAGAGCACTGTCTGATTGTTCCCTATCCCTATATAGTGCACTGTCTGATCGTTCCCTATCCCCTATATAGTGCACTGTCTGATCGTTCCCTATCTCCTATATAGAGCACTGTCTGATCGTTCCCTATCCCCTATATAGTGCACTGTCTGATCGTTCCCTATCCCCTATATAGAGCACTGTCTGATCGTTCCCTATCCCCTATATAGTGCACTGTCTGATCGTTCCCTATCCCCTATATAGAGCACTGTCTGATCGTTCCCTATCCCCTATATAGTGCACTGTCTGATCGTTCCCTATCCCCTATATAGTGCACTGTCTGATCGTTCCCTATCCCCTATATAGAGCACTGTCTGATCGTTCCCTATCCCCTATATAGTGCACTGTCTGATCGTTCCCTATCCCCTATATAGTGCACTGTCTGATCGTTCCCTATCCCCTATATAGAGCACAGTCTGATCGTTACCTATCCCCTATATAGAGCACAGTCTGATCGTTCCCTATCCCCTATTTAGAGCACTGTCTGATCGTTCCCTATCCCCTATATAGTGCACTGTCTGATCGTTCCCTATCCCCTATATAGTGCACTGTCTGATCGTTCCCTATCCCCTATATAGAGCACTGTCTGATCGTTCCCTATCCCCTATATAGAGCACTGTCTGATTGTTCCCTATCCCCTATATAGTGCACTGTCTGATCGTTCCCTATCCCCTATATAGTGCACTGTCTGATCGTTCCCTATCTCCTATATAGAGCACTGTCTGATCGTTCCCTATCCCCTATATAGTGCACTGTCTGATCGTTCCCTATCCCCTATATAGTGCACTGTCTGATCGTTCCCTATCCCCTATATAGAGCACTGGCTGATCGTTCCCTATCCCCTATATAGAGCACTGTCTGATCGTTCCCTATCCCCTATATAGTGCACTGTCTGATCGTTCCCTATCCCCTATATAGTGCACTGTCTGATCGTTCCCTATCCCCTATATAGAGCACTGTCTGATCGTTCCCTATCCCCTATATAGAGCACTGTCTGATCGTTCCCTATCCCCTATATAGTGCACTGTCTGATCGTTCCCTATCCCCTATATAGTGCACTGTCTGATCGTTCCCTATCCCCTATATAGTCCACTGTCTGATCGTTCCCTATCCCCTATATAGAGCACTGTCTGATCGTTCCCTATCCCCTATATAGAGCACTGTCTGATTGTTCCCTATCCCTATATAGTGCACTGTCTGATCGTTCCCTATCCCCTATATAGTGCACTGTCTGATCGTTCCCTATCTCCTATATAGAGCACTGTCTGATCGTTACCTATCCCCTATATAGTGCACTGTCTGATCGTTCCCTATCCCCTATATAGTGCACTGTCTGATCGTTCCCTATCCCCTATATAGTGCACTGTGCCATTCACGAGTGACCGATTTCAGCCTCAGCGTCTGTTTATATTAGAATAGAATAGAATAGAATATACTTTATTGTCCCATTGCTGGGAAATTTGTCTTAGACATCATGACATGGCCAGTGTACAATATGACAATACATACATACATACATACATACATACATACAAACATACATTAAAAGCCTACATTTTAATATAAAATAACAGCATTATATATCAGACATAAGATTCTCTATTTAAGAGTTTGACCGCAATTGGCACAAAAGAATTTTTGTAACGATTTGACTTACACTTCAAGACCCTAAATCGTCTCCCTGATGGTAACAAATTAAAATACATATGCAAAATATGTCAAAACATATTTTTGGGGGCGGGGCTTTATAATCTAGAGAGCATTTGATTGGACAGAACATTTAAAGTTCAGAGTGATGAAGTTGTGAACGAGAATTTTGTGAGTTCTGGAGCTTATAGATAACAGTCCGACATATTCATACTATAAAGACAAAAAACGGCCATTTTGATTTCATGGGGACTTTAAATATTTTCGTTTTTTCTCTTAGAGCAGGGGTTTTCAAACTGGGGTCCCCAAAAGATTTCAGAGGATTAAAAGACAAAGCAAAAATGGATAAAGTCTTCCGAATAACCGAACTGTTTAATTTCTAAATGTGTCTCTCCTTGTTTGCCTTTCCAGAATTGTATATGTATGTTTCTAGTGAGTTGTTCTCACTCTAGTCCCCTTCATCTCGCTCACTGGGCTTGTAGAGCAGTATAGTATAACGCGGTACCTGCTGTGCTTACGTTATTGTGAAAGTTGCATATAGGCTACAATTAATTTTTAATTGAAAACTTTCTAATTCAGGTTTATATAGCCAACATTAGGTATAGCCAATTTAAGTTTGAAAACAATGTTTTATTTATAATGTCACACTACTATTTATCTAACAGTTTCGAGGTATTTTCTTACATAAAAATGAAATAGAATGATATCCCCATAAAGGTTCATCATATTTGGCGGTCCTTGGCATCATAAAGTTTGAAAACCCTTGTCTTATAGAAAAAATGTATTTGTGGTTTATTGGTGTTATTAACTAATGGTAAGGAAAGCTGCAAGGTTTTATTTATTTATTTTAGAGAGAGAGTTGAGATGTAAGTCAGCGTATTCTCTGTGCATTATCAGCTGGGATTGTGTACTGTAAACCAATACATTTTTTGCACAAATACAATATTACAGAACATTAGAGGATCATATCTATATGTGAATAATAGTCCACCGCCTAATAGCTGTGTGTATGAGGAATTCTACATTATTAAGCACTGTAGATTGTGCATGTAAAGCGCGCGCGCACTGACCGGAGAGCCCGACGGACGCGGCGACCTCCCGCCACGCGTCCTCCCTCCGCTCCGAGCGCCGGTAACCGTGCAGCGACACGTTAAGCACCGGGTAAGTGTAGACGGTCTGGATGAGCTTCTCGTTCTCAGCCATCGGGTTTATCATCGCGCTTCTGCTGCTGCTGCTGAGACGCGTTGTATTTCCGGAATGGCACAGGCGCATCAGTGACGCGCGACTCACGCATCTCAAGCGATTGGCTCAGTTTGAAAGCGGTTTAGAAGTGTGTGTGGAGGGAGTTCAGTCCAGCTCATTTTGGTTCGTGATCCTCAACAAAAACTGAACATGTCTTGTGCTCAAGACCTTTTTTTTTATTTTATTTTATTTCTTTTTTAAATACATTTAACATACAGATTTCCATAAGATCATGAAATCATAATAAATAACATAACATAAAAAATAAAATAATAATAACAACAAAAAGGGTGTACATGTGTACTCCAGTTAAAGATGAGGAGTTTAACTGCTGGTAAATGTCCATAGTCACAGATTAAATAAACCTATCGGTGACCTTATAGGAAATCAATGTAACCCAGCCTGGAGTGATTATTCATTTATTTCTCATTTAGTAATAAATGTGATTCATTTGGGTCTTCAGATCACACATGAGCATTAAATAGACCCTAATTTCTACAGTATAAATTTGGTCTTTATACAAGAAACCAAATAGATGATTATTATCGTGTCTGAGGAGGTGGAAGACAATTTAAAGTTTACCCAACTCTCCCTTTGTTTATTTTACTGTTTAAACTCCACTTAAGTATTGAAAAACGTAATGTACTGTAAGAAAATAAACGCGTGAATGTTCTTATTTTGTCTGACGCTTGTGTTTCTCTTTATGACGCGACGCTCTGTGTAGCCCCGCCCACAGTCCAATCTCATTGGTCCAATAGCCCGCCATGACGTCCCGCTTGCGTTGTAGAGGCGCGTGTCGCGCACTTTTGACGCGACTGTGCAACAATTCCGGGAGCGTTCATATCGACGCGTCTCATTAAACTCAATGGCCGTGACTGAGAAACTGATCCAAACCGTCTACGCGTACCCGGTGCTCTACAACGTGTCGCTGCACGATTACCGCAGCTCAGAGCGGCGCGTGAACGCGTGGAGGGAGGTCGCCGCGTCCGTCGGGCTCTCCGGTCAGTGCGTCAACATTACGCGCGCCTTCTGCCGCGCGCCCGTCAAGCGTTTGACTTTGAAAAGTGTTTGTGTGTTTGTTGATCTGATGGAGACGCGTCAAACTACAACGCGCGCGTTTGGATCAAACTGCGCTGATTGTAAAAGGCACGTTTTGGTTTGACGCGTCGCCCGCGGTATAAATGATGGAAGTTAACAGGATCTCATTGAGCACGCGCGTCTTTTCCAGTCCAGATGTGTTTGTAAGCGTTTTTGTTAGTTTCTAACTTTGAGGCGCGCGTCTGATTAACTTTATGATGAAGATTTATGATAAAAGAGACATTATAACGCGTCACGCGGCTTATCATCGCACACCTGATTGCTGTAAATACACACATTCTGTGTCTCATAGCCTACGTTTCATATTTCTACTCTATAACTTCATTATGATGTGTGTTGTATTTACATGGCATAAACTTGGCAATAAAGCTCTCTCTGATTTATGATTTACATATTATATAAAGGCTGATGCAGATGATGCACGGTAAGCGTTTTCTTTATGATGCGTAAAATCACCATGCAATTAAAACGGGAAAATCTTATCTTTGCACGGTAATATTGCCGCATTTATGATAAATCTGACAACAATCCATTCAGTTCCGACCACTGATAACATCAAGCCCCACTGATAACATCAAGCCCCACCCGCTGAGAACATCAAGCCCCACTGATAACAAAGCCACGCCCTGCTGAGAACATCAAGCCTCGCCCCACTGATAACAAAGCCACGCCCTGCTGAGAACATCAAGCCTCGCCCCACTGATAACAAAGCCCCGCCCCACTGATAACAAAGCCCCGCCCTGCTGAGAACATCAAGCCCCGCCCCGCTGATAACAAAGCCCCGCCCTGCTGAGAACATCAAGCCTCGCCCCACTGATAACAAAGCCCCGCCCCGCTGAGAACATCAAGCCCCGCCCCACTGATAACAAAGGCCCGCCCTGCTGAGAACATCAAGCCCCGCCCCACTGACAATAAATCCCCTCCCTGCTGAGAACATCAAGCCCCGCCCCGCTAATAACATCAAGCCCCGCCCCATTGATACCGTCAAGCTCCGCCCACATTTGTTCTTTTTCCCGTGAAGCATTTCTTTACATGCTTTGATTGATTATGTGATCGTTTTTAGTCAACTTGTTTGCAAAATGTTTACGTTAACAGCGATTAAAATGCATGAGCACAGCATTAAAACCTGACAGTTGTGCTTAAACTTTGAATTTCTTAACTTAAAAACATTTGATGTAACTGATGACCTTGAGTTTTGCCAAGTGTGCCTTTAAAGGCACAATATGTAAGAGTTTGGGATAAAACATCCGATATCCACTAGATCAGTGTTATATACTGTGTGACTTTAAAATCCCGAATGTGTCCAGGAATGTTTAAATTCAGAGAAATCCGTGATTTTATCCAGGACACGGCCTGTGTGTGTGTGTGTGAGTGAGTGAGTGAATGTGAGTGTGAGTGTGAGTGTGTGTGTGTGTGAGTGAGTGAGTGAGTGAGTGAGTGTGTGTGTGAGTGAGTGAGTGAGTGAGTGAGTGAGTGAGTGAGTTGAGTGAGTGAGTGTGTGTGTGTGTGTGTGTGTGTGTGTGTGTGTGTGTGTGTGTGTGTGTGTGTGTGTGTGTGTGTGTGTGTGTGTGTGTGTGTGTGTGTGTGTGTGTGTGAGTGAGTGAGTGTGTGTGTGTGTGTGGTGTGAATCTCACTCGCTGTGTGTTTCCGCTGCAGTGGTGGAATGTAAGCGGAGATGGAAGACCATCAGGGACCGATACATCCGCGAGCGCAGACTGTGCAAGCTGAAGAGGGAAGAAGGCGGCCGGCGGCTCCATTATTGGCCACACAGAGAAAGCCTCTCGTTTCTGGACGCTCACATCAGGAAGAGGAAGCGGCTCAGTGCCGGCTCGGCTCCGGAGGATCTGGAGGATGGAAGCGCTCTGGACTCGCCTGAGGAGTCTCTGCTAGAGCCCAGCCTGGAGCTCAAAGCCCCGCCAGTGGAGAAGCCTGAGCTCAGAGCGGCTCCACTACAGCTGGTCCCTCAGCTCGCCCCCATCAGACCGCTGCTGCTCTGCGCTCATCCTCCAGGCCTGAAGGGGGCGCCAGCGGGGGCCTCAGAGCTCAGCTCGCACACGCCGGAGAGAGAGCCGCAGAGCTGCGGGAAAGCGGAGCGAGCGTTCGATGAGGACGAGCTTTTCCTCTTGAGTTACGTCCCGGCGCTCAAAAGACTGACGCCGCAGAAAAGAGCCGCGGCCAAAATGCAGATCCAGCAGATCATGTTTGACGCAGAGTTCAAAGAGCAAAAATAAACACACACACACTTTCTCTCAAGCACACACGCACACACACACATTCACACATACTCTCTCACACACTCTCACACACACACACACACACTCACTGAAGGGAAAGTGACTTTAAATTAGAGTGAGTTTCGCCGTCATTCTCTTCACCGTTTTATAAAATATCACCAGTGGAAATGTTCATTAAATGTCGTGGTGGGACTTTTGCATTAAACAGCTTTCCTGATATTGTTTTAAAGATCTCACACAAAATAAATGTGAAATAATAACACCAGTGGAAGTGGGGCAATCATTTGTTACATTGGCGTGGAAAACCGGAGCTATTCAAATGTATTTTTCTTCTGAGACTACATTTACCCAGAGCTTCAGACTGCTCTGACTGGCGGCAACATGCTAATTCATCTCAACATGTTAAAATACATTAACAACATGCTAATTAATGCTAGCAGCATGCTAATTCCTGTCAACATGTTAAAATACGTTAACAATCAATCAATCAATCAACTTTATTTATATAGCGCTTTTACAATCACGATTGTGTCAGAGCAGCTTCAGTGTTAAACAGGACAATACTGCAGCAGAATTAGATTTGGCTGTACAGTCGTTCTGGAGTAAACAGTGATGTTATCAGCTTATTTAAATTTATCAGAGAGAGACAATGTTGGCAGATCAGTATTATAGTTTATAGAATTAAATAAGACCTAATTCATACATTTTATTTAAAACATAATAATAATATCAACATAATAATAATAACTGTTACATTTATATAGCGGTTTCTAGGCATTCAAAGCGCGTTAACATTTTAAACATGCTAATTAACATGCTAGCTAACGCTAGCAACATGCATGCTAATTCATGTCAACAAGTTAAAATATGTTAACAACATGCTAATTAACGCTAACAACATGCTAATTCATGTCAACATGTTAAAATACATTAACAAAATAATAATAATAATTTGTTACATTTACATAACGCTTTTCTAGGCACTCAAAGCGCTTTAACATTTTAAACATGCTAATTAACATTAGCAACATGCAAATTCATGTCAACATGTTAAAATATGTTAACAACATGTTAATTAAGGCTAGTAACATGCAAATTCATGTTAAAACATCTTAGCGACATGCAAAATCAAGCTACGAACATGCTAGTTCATGTAAAAAAAATTAACATGATACAGTATAATGTTAACAAACATAGCCTACTAATGTTCAAACATGAAACATGAGCAGGAGAAGCCAGGTGTAAGAGTCAGGGGTGGGGTTGGGGGCAGAGTCGGGGTTGAGGTGGGAGGAGCAGGAGAAACCAGGTGTAATAGAGTCGGGGCGGGGTAGGGGGCGGAGTCGGGGTTGAGGTGGGAGGAGCAGGAGAAACCAGGTGTAATAGAGACGGGGGCGGGGTAGGGGGCGGAGTCGGGGTTGAGGTGGGAGGAGCAGGAGAAACCAGGTGTAATAGAGTCGGGGGCTGGGTAGGGGGCGGAGTCGGGGTTGAGGTGGGAGGAGCAGGAGAAACCAGGTGTAATAGAGTCGGGGGCGGGGTAGGGGGCGGAGTCGGGGTTGAGGTGGGAGGAGCAGGAGAAACCAGGTGTAATAGAGTCGGGGGCGGGGTAGGGGGCGGAGTCGGGGTGGAGGTGGGAGGAGCAGGAGAAGCCAGGTGTAATAGAGTCGGGGGCGGGGTAGGGGGCGGAGTCGGGGTTGAGGTGGGAGGAGCAGGAGAAACCAGGTGTAATAGAGTCGGGGGCGGGGAGCCATGGTGTAGCAGACTCAATGGAATACACCTTAGGGACCAATCGGCTCCTCCCGCCATTTCTCTTGAAGCCGATACAGAAGTAATGTAAACTGCAATTCCTCGTCTGGTCACTAGAGTGCCCATAAATGCCCAACTTTACAGCAGAATAAAACATGCTTATAGTCTGGTATAAATTGTGGTTTTGGTCTATATATGGTTAATTTTGCCCTTCATGACAACGGTGAGGGGGTGATTTTTTTTTGTATAACTCATTCGTTTACGTTATATAAAGCCTTAAAGTTCTGCATAATTAAGGGTGTGGTTACTTTGAGTGACAGGTGGATAGCCATTTATCCGCCGTTTATAGTCATTGCGTCACCTAAGCTCCACCCACATCCCGCCTCTTTGCCCATTTTCTATTATCCAGGAGTGACTCGCGATGACTCGCAAGATGGCGAAGGCTTGTCTCTACTTTAAGCTTCAGAACCATAGATATGTATACGTATATGTATTAATATACCCTGCCGTGGTCATCCTCAGCTCTAGTCAGAATATGAGTCTGATGCTCATTGGGCTGTGATTATGGGGCGTTTCAACCCAACCAGGAAAGACCTCGATTGGACAGACCAACAACCAATCAGAGCAGCAGACCGACGCATAATGTTATAAATGTCAACAGAGCTGAACTGCACTGTGTTGCCAAGTCCGCGTTTTTTTTCCGGGGGTTGTTTTCTATGTCCGCGGGTTGAAGCGACTATTATGTGATATAGACCCATTAATGCGAATTTTAGCAGCAACCTTACCAAAATAACACACATTTTACCCCCAAACACCATTTTTTCCCGGAGAACCCCCCAAGAAGCTATTGTTTAGGGCTAGTAGTTGGCGCGTTTTGTTGTAAAAACTTGGCAACCCTGTCTGCACGCGAGCTGGAATAAACAATCTTTGCTGGTGTTGTTAAAAAATAAAAGAATTTATTGATACACAGAGTACTGACCCAACATGATCATCATTACTGAGAGAAATAGTGAAGGTGATGCAGATACAAACAAGCTCTCCGTTTAGGATTAGTGCAAACTTGCTACTGTCGATCATCTGTCCATCATCGGCTAAAGCCCGCCCTGGGCTTCATCTGTCCATCATCGGCTAAAGCCCGCCCTGGGCTTCATCTGTCCATCATCGGCTAAAGCCCGCCCTGGGCTTCATCTGTCCGTCGTCGGCTAAAGTTCAAGAGTTTTATTTGTCACATACACAGTTATACAGAATACAACCGGCAGTGAAATGTAGACAGGTCCGCTCCATGGACAGCAAATAACAATTAACAAAAAAAGCACAATAAATTATAAAATAGGGATAGGATAAAGCCCGCCCTGATGATCTCATTGGTCAGTTTCTGTTGATCATCTGTCCGTCGTCGGCTAAAGCCCGCCCTGATGATCTCATTGGTCAGTTTCTATCGATCATCTGTCCGTCATCGGCTAAAGCCCGCCCTGATGATCTCATTGGTCAGTTTCTGTTGATCATCTGTCCGTCGTCGGCTAAAGCCCGCCCTGATGATCTCATTGGTCAGTTTCTGTCGAGCATCTGTCCGTCGTCGGCTAAAGCCCGCCCTGATGATCTCATTGGTCAGTTTCTGTCGATCATCTGTCCGTCATCGGCTAAAGCCCGCCCTGATGATCTCATTGGTCAGTTTCTGTCGATCATCTGTCCGTCGTCGGCTAAAGCCCGCCCTGATGATCTCATTGGTCAGTTTCTGTCGATCATCTGTCCGTCATCGGCTAAAGCCCGCCCTGATGATCTCATTGGTCAGTTTCTGTCGATCATCTGTCCGTCATCGGCTAAAGCCCGCCCTGATGATCTCATTGGTCAGTTTCTGTCGATCATCTGTCCGTCATCAGCTAAAGCCCGCCCCTGATGAGCTCATTGGTCAGTTTCTGTTGATCATCTGTCCGTCATCGGCTAAAGCCCGCCCTGATGATCTCATTGGTCAGTTTCTGTCGATCATCTGTCCGTCATCGGCTAAAGCCCGCCCTGATGATCTCATTGGTCAGTTTCTGTTGATCATCTGTCCGTCATCGTCTAAAGCCCGCCCTGATGATCTCATTGGTCAGTTTCTGTTGATCATCCGTCCGTCGTCGGCTAAAGCCCGCCCTGATGATCTCATTGGTCAGTCTCTGTCGATCATCTGTCCGTCTTCGGCTAAAGCCCGCCCTGATGATCTCATTGGTCAGTCTCTGTCGATCATCTGTCCGTCATCGGCTAAAGCCCGCCCTGATGATCTCATTGGTCAGTCTCTGTCGATCATCTGTCCGTCATCGTCTAAAGCCCGCCCTGATGATCTCATTGGCCAGTTTCTCTCGATCATCCGTCCGTCGTCGGCTAGAGCCCGCCCTGATGATCTCATTGGTCAGTCTCTGTCGATCATCTGTCCGTCTTCGGCTAAAGCCCGCCCTGATGATCTCATTGGTCAGTCTCTGTCGATCATCTGTCCGTCATCGGCTAAAGCCCGCCCTGATGATCTCATTGGTCAGTCTCTGTCGATCATCTGTCCGTCATCATCTAAAGCCCGCCCTGATGATCTCATTGGCCAGTTTCTCTCGATCATCTGTCCGTCATCGTCTAAAGCCCGCCCTGATGATCTCATTGGTCAGTTTCTGTTGATCATCCGTCCGTCGTCGGCTAAAGCCCGCCCTGATGATCTCATTGGTCAGTCTCTGTCGATCATCTGTCCGTCTTCGGCTAAAGCCCGTCCTGATGATCTCATTGGTCAGTTTCTGTTGATCATCTGTCCGTCGTCGGCTAAAGCCCGTCCTGATGATCTCATTGGTCAGTTTCTGTCGATCATCTGTCCGTCTTCGGCTAAAGCCCGTCCTGATGATCTCATTGGTCAGTTTCTGTCAATCATCTGTCCGTCGTCGTCTAAAGCCCGCCCTGATGATCTCATTGGTCAGTTTCTGTCAATCATCAGTCCGTCGTCGGCTAAAGCCCGCCCTGATGATCTCATTGGTCAGTTTCTGTCAATCATCAGTCCGTCGTCGTCTAAAGCCCGCCCCTGATGATCTCATTGGTCAGTTTCTGTCGATCATCTGTCCGTCGTCGGCTAAAGCCCGTCCTGATGATCTCATTGGTCAGTCTCTGTCGATCATCTGTCCGTCGTCGTCTAAAGCCCGCCCTGATGATCTGTCCGTCATCGGCTAAAGCCCGTCCTGATGATCTCATTGGCCAGTTTCTCTCGATCATCCGTCCGTCGTCGGCTAGAGCCCGCCCTGATGATCTCATTGGTCAGTCTCTGTCGATCATCTGTCCGTCTTCGGCTAAAGCCCGCCCTGATGATCTCATTGGTCAGTCTCTGTCGATCATCTGTCCGTCATCGGCTAAAGCCCGCCCTGATGATCTCATTGGTCAGTCTCTGTCGATCATCTGTCCGTCATCGTCTAAAGCCCGCCCTGATGATCTCATTGGTCAGTCTCTGTCGATCATCTGTCCGTCTTCGGCTAAAGCCCGCCCTGATGATCTCATTGGTCAGTCTCTGTCGATCATCTGTCCGTCATCGGCTAAAGCCCGCCCTGATGATCTCATTGGTCAGTCTCTGTCGATCATCTGTCCGTCATCGTCTAAAGCCCGCCCTGATGATCTCATTGGTCAGTCTCTGTCGATCATCTGTCCGTCTTCGGCTAAAGCCCGCCCTGATGATCTCATTGGTCAGTCTCTGTCGATCATCTGTCCGTCATCGGCTAAAGCCCGCCCTGATGATCTCATTGGTCAGTTACTGTTGATCATCTGTCCGTCGTCGGCTAAAGCCCGCCCTGATGATCTCATTGGTCAGTTTCTGTCGATCATCTGTCCGTCATCGGCTAAAGCCCGCCCTGATGATCTCATTGGCCAGTTTCTCTCGATCATCTGTCCGTCATCGTCTAAAGCCCGCCCTGATGATCTCATTGGTCAGTCTCTGTCGATCATCTGTCCGTCTTCGGCTAAAGCCCGTCCTGATGATCTCATTGGTCAGTTTCTGTTGATCATCTGTCCGTCGTCGGCTAAAGCCCGTCCTGATGATCTCATTGGTCAGTTTCTGTCGATCATCTGTCCGTCTTCGGCTAAAGCCCGTCCTGATGATCTCATTGGTCAGTTTCTGTCAATCATCTGTCCGTCGTCGTCTAAAGCCCGCCCTGATGATCTCATTGGTCAGTTTCTGTCAATCATCTGTCCGTCGTCGGCTAAAGCCCGCCCTGATGATCTCATTGGTCAGTTTCTGTCAATCATCAGTCCGTCGTCGTCTAAAGCCCGCCCCTGATGATCTCATTGGTCAGTTTCTGTCGATCATCTGTCCGTCGTCGGCTAAAGCCCGTCCTGATGATCTCATTGGTCAGTCTCTGTCGATCATCTGTCCGTCGTCGTCTAAAGCCCGCCCTGATGATCTGTCCGTCATCGGCTAAAGCCCGTCCTGATGATCTCATTGGTCAGTTTCTGTTCGGGGATAAGTACTCCTCTATGGAATCGAGGCCAGACCGAACTGCCCCACCTAAAAATGTTGTGGGCGGCGCTATGGCTGGCATCCAGGCTAATACATATATATACAAATCTATGTTCAGAAGGGCTTATCGGAATCCAATGGGTGACGTCACGGACACTACAGCCATATTTTACAGTCTATGGGGACGACCGATGAGTTTAAAGCTCTGCTAAAATGAGACGCGAGATGATGCTTCAGCAGAAGAAACCCTTTACATCTATAATCACATTAATATTTAAACACACACAGAAACATGAGCTACACATCATGGAAGTAAATGCCTCATCTCTGAGAGCAGAAAAGCATATCTATAACCATCATCATAATGAATATCAGTAGTCCAGACGGACGCCGTTTATTATCTCCATCCTCCTTATCGGTGTGGCTTAAGACAGATTTTGAAAATCCATTAATTCCTGAAGAAATCCATGTGTCCGCACGCGTATGATTACAGAGGATTTGCTGAGGATGAAGGGAACATGTACAATATGGCTTTTGTCAAAGAAGAGAGTGTGTCCGGGATAAGACCAGAGTCTAGCGGAGGAAATTAAGATATAGCTCGACTTTTAGCACCAGAAATTATCAATATAAACCCATGTGCTGCTTCAACAACGGTTCACACACAACATGATCCGACGCAGCAGCTCCTCAACTCAGATCAGGAGGAACAGTCCATCACAATCAAGCGTTTATTCATTCGGTTTATTTCATTTCGTTTATTTAGTACGTTTTTTGTATTTTATATCAAAGTAGATGTAAAAAAATGTTTATATATATATATACACTCTAAAAAATTCTGAGTAAAAAACAACCCAATGTTGGGTCAAATATGTACTAACCCAGCAGTTGGGTTGTTTTAAGCAAATATTTAACACCACCGCAGGATTAAAATAGCCCAATTGCTGGGTTAGTCCATTTCTGGGTTAAAACAACCCAGCATTTTTTAGAGTGTAGTTATAGTTCATAGTATTTTAATATATATATATATATATATATATATATATATATATATATATATATATATATATATATATATATATATATATATATATATATATATATATATATATATATATATATATATATATATATAAATGTCTGTATAGTTTTGTTTATTTTTTTAACACATTTTTATTTATTTGGAAAGTTTTTTGAATTTTATTTCAAGTAGCTTATATATATATATATATATATATATATATATATATATATATATATATATATATATATATATATATATATATATATATATATATATATATATTTGTTATAAGTTTTAATAATTTTGTTGTATTTTTGTCATTTTTTATATTTATTGATTAATAATATAATATATTATATATAAAAATAATATAATATTTTACTTCAGTTTATGTTTATTTTATTTCAAGTGGCAATTTTTAATTTTGTTGTTTTGTTTTTATATTTTTAATTTTGTTAAAGTTTTAGTCAAAAAATGTCTTTTTCGTTTTGTTTATTTTTATTTAAATTAATTTGTATTTATTTGTAAAGTTTTTTGTATTTTATTTCAAGAAGTTTATATATATACATTTTTTGTCTTTAAAACATGTCTGTATAATTTTTATTTATCTATTTATTTTATTTAATTATAAAAATAATATATATTTTATGTGAAGTAGCAATTTTTTTATTCTGTTGTTTTGTTTTTATAGATTTAATTGAATTGTATTTTTATCTTTATATTCTTTTGATCTTTTTAAATCATCTGTATAGTTTTTATTTTTTTTATTTATTTTTTTTATTGTATTTTATTTTATTTTGTTTATTTTATTTAAAGTAGCAATTTTTAATGTATTGTTTTGTTTTAATTTTTTATTTAATTTTTAATTTAAGTTAGTAATTTTTTTATATTCCTTTTTTTTGTCTGTATAATTTTTATTTATTATAAAAAAATAAATATTTTGTTTGTATGTTTTTAATTTTGCTAAAGTTTTAGTCAAAAAAATCTCTATACACTCTAAAAAATTCTGGGTAAAAAACAACCCAATGCCAGGTCAAAAATAGACTAACCCAGCGATTGGGTTTTCTTAAGCAAATATTTAACCCAACCGCAGGATTAAAACAACCCAATTGCTGGGTTAGTCCATATTTGACCCAACATTGGGTTAAAACAACCCAGCATTTTTTAGAGTGTACTTTTGTTTCTGCTTTTTTAGTTAATTTGTATTTATTTGTGAAGTTTTTTGTATTTTATTTCAAGTAGCATTTTGTTCTCTTTTTTTCCTTGGATATTAGAATCAAAATGAAGTTCTAGTTTTAAAACTAATTCTTCATCACCCAGTCTCATCTCCAGCGAAAGTGTCCTGATTTATGAATCTTGTGATAATATTGTTTTTATGAAGCATCCGTGCTTCCCCATAGAGCCAAGCTTGCCTCATGCGTCCCCCAAAAACCTGTTTTCCTCCATAAAAGAGAGCGCAGGTCAAAGCTTGGCGGAGTAAAGCTCATGCAGATGCGGATCCGCAGCACATTTATCCCCGCTCAACAATGAGGATTTTCCGGCGTTTGATACAGTGAGATCTGAGCCCCTGATTACCTGGATGGCTCTCTAACACCTTCACAAAACGCCTCAGATTAGCTGGGATTGTATATATTTCCCCCAGGGCTGTATAGAGGGATTATTCCCTTTAATCCATCAGGTAATGGTGTGTGAGCGGCCGGCTCTATATGAGCGTGTCCTCGCCGCTCCGGGCCCAGATGGGACAGCATGTGCTCGGACCTCTCCTTCACCATCGACCGCCTGCTGAGCGCGGACGGGCCCCGGGAGGAGGAACCGGAACCGGGCCCGGTGGAGCCGGACCAGCCGGAGCCCCGGAGCCACTGCTGCCTCTGCGCGCACTGTGGAGAGATCCTGACCCGTAAGACTGACGATCCTTCGGGAAAACACATGCACTTAAAATGACTGGATGATGCTGGTCACTTTATTTAAGCAATTTACATTTAATATACATTTAATATTTACATTTAATATTACATTTATGCATTTAGCAGAAGACTTACAACTGAGGAGTACAGGAAGCGACCCGCAGAAACGCAAAGAGTGAGATTACTCACAGCTAAAAAAAATTAATGCTTGGTTGTTTTAACCCAATATTGGGTCAAATTGTTCCAATCCTGTGGTTGGGTTAAATATTTGCTTAAGACAACCCAATCGCTGGGTTACTTCATATTTGACCCAACATTGGGTTGTTGTTTTTCCCAGAATGTTTTTAGAGTGCAGATTAGCAAAAACTAGAATAGGAGGGAAATGAGAAAATAGAGCAGGAAGAGTTTGATGGTTTTTTTTTTTTTTTTTTTGGTAACACTTTAGAATAATGGTGATTAGTTAACGACATTAGTCATTCGGGAAAACACACTCTTAAAAATGCTGGATTAAAAACAACCCAAGTTGGGTTGAAAATGGACTAACCCAGCAATTGGGTTTTTTTATTTAACCAACCCACTGTTAAAAAAACCCAATTGATGGGTTAGTCCATTTTCAACCCAACTTGGGTTGTTTTTAACCCAGCATTTTTTAGTGTTGTTTTCACGGATACAGCAAAGCAGATTTAAATCTCATAAATATGCATGAAGGAAACACTTGATCATTAATATGGAAGATTTTATTTATTCTTATGCCATATTATAGATTTTGTATTAATGTGTAAAATTATTGTTTTGTATTTTTTTAGTGTGTGTCATTGTCTTTTTTGTCTTTTTAAAACACTTCTGTAGTTTTTCAGTTAACGTTTATTTATTACCAGTAGCATTTTTTTAAATTGTGTTTAGTTTTAGTAATTTTGTTGTGTATTTTATAAATTTTTGGTCTTTTTAAAATGTCTATGTTTTCTTTTGATGAATTATTATTTAATTATTTAATTGTATTATTTATTTAAAAAATCAAAAATAAATCTATTTGATTTGATTAATATTGTATTTTCATTTTTCATTTTATTTTGTTTAGTTTTAGTCATTTTTTTATATATTTTAAATATATATATATATATATATATATATAACGTCTATATTTTTTATTAGTTATTATTTCTTTTTAATTTCTTTTTTAAAAAAAATACAAAATTATTTTATATGTATTAATATTGTATTTTTGTCCTTTGTTTGTCTTTTTAAAACATGTCTGTATAGTTTTCGTATAGTATAGGTTCGGCTCCTTTGGTCGCCCAAATAAAGCTAATTAATTAGGTCTTATTTAATTCTATAAACTGTGTGTGTGTGTGTGTGTGTGTGTGTGTGTGTGTGTGTGTGTGTGTGTGTGTGTGTGTGTGTGTGTGTGTGTGTGTGTGTGTGTGTGTGTGTGTGTGTGTGTGGCATGTTTTGTGACATATGAGGACTCAAATGTGTATAATGCCATGGGTATGACACAGGTATTACAGGAGAGGGTGAAATATGAGGACATTACCCATGGCCCCACTTTACAAAAGGCTTATAAATCACACAGGAGGAGTTTTTATGAGAAAGTAAAAATGCAGAATGTTTACTGTGATGGGTAGGTTTAGGGGCAGTGTGTGTGTGTGTGTGTGTGTGTGTGTGTGTGTGTGTGTGTGTGTGTGTGTGTGTGTGTGTGTGTGATGGGTAGGTTTAGGGGCAGTGTGTGTGTGTGTGTGTGTGTGTGTGTGTGTGTGTGTGTGTGTGTGTGTGTGTGTGTGTGTGTGTGTGTGTGTGTGTGTGTGTGTGTGTGTGTGTGTGTGTGTGATGGGTAGGTTTAGGGGCAGTGTGTGTGTGTGTGTGTGTGTGTGTGTGTGTGTGTGTGTGTGTGTGTGTGTGTGTGTGTGTGTGTGTGTGTGTGTGTGTGTGTGTGTGTGTGTGTGTGTGTGTGTGTGTGTGTGTGTGTGTGTGTGATGGGTAGGTTTAGGGGCAGTGTGTGTGTGTGTGTGAGAGAGAGAGAGAGAGAGAGAGAGAGAGAGAGAGAGAGAGAGAGAGAGAGAGAGAGAGAGAGAGAGAGAGAGAGTGTGTGTGTGTGTGTGTTCTGTGTGAGTGTGTGATGGGTAGGTTTAGGGGCAGTTTGTAAAAGCCATTACGCCTATGGAATGTCACCACATTTCACAAAAACAAGCGTGTGTGTGTGTGTGTGTGTGTGTGTGTGTGTGTGACAGACGGACGGTTCTGTGTTAAATGTGTGCATGTGACTGACACGGCCGGTTCTGTGCTGTAGTTTGGGCTCCGCGGGTGTTCCAGGAGGCGGGCTCTGCTGACACTCATGGCCCGGTTCAGAGGCGCGTTCGGCGGCATCGCACCATCTTCACCGAGGAGCAGCTGGCAGCTCTTGAGGATCTGTTCCGGCTTAACCAGTACCCCGACATCAACACACGCGAGGACCTGGCCCAGCGCACACACCTGCGGGAGGAGCGAGTCGAGGTGAGCCACACTATTACTAACATTATTCCTCAATGTTGTCTGAACGTTCAGTATGTCCAGTTCTATAGTGAACGTTACATTGTATCATTCTTCAAACGTTATGGGAACGTTACATTGTATCATTCTTCAAACGTTATGGGAACGTTACATTGTATCATTCTTCAAACGTTATGGGAACGTTACATTGTGTCATTCTTCAAACGTTATGAGAACGTTACATTGTGTCATTCTTCAAACGTTATGGGAACGTTACATTGTGTGATTCTTCAAACGTTATGAGAACGTTACATTGTATCATTCTTCAAACGTTATGGGAACGTTACATTGTATCATTCTTCAAACGTTATGAGAACGTTACATTGTGTCATTCTTCAAACGTTATGGGAACGTTACATTGTGTCATTCTTCAAACGTTATCAGAACGTTACATTGTGTCATTCTTCAAACGTTATGGGAACGTTACATTGTGTCATTCTTCAAACATTATGAGAACGTTACATTGTGTCATTCTTCAAACGCTATGGGAACGTTACATTGTGTCATTCTTCAAACGTTATGAGAACGTTAATTGTATCATTCTTCAAACGTTATGGGAACGTTACATTGTGTCATTCTTCAAACGTTATGAGAACGTTACATTGTGTCATTCTTCAAACGTTATGAGAACGTTACATTGTATCATTCTTCAAACGTTATGAGAACGTTAATTGTGTCATTCTTCAAACGTTATGAGAACGTTACATTGTGTCATTCTTCAAACGTTATGAGAACGTTACATTGTGTCATTCTTCAAACGTTATGGGAACGTTACATTGTGTCATTCTTCAAACGTTATGGGAACGTTACATTGTGTCATTCTTCAAACGTTATGGGAACGTTATATTGTGTCATTCTTCAAACGTTATGGGAACGTTACATTGTGTCATTCTTCAAATGTTATGGGAACGTTACATTGTATCATTCTTCTAACGTTATGGGAACGTTACATTGTGTCATTCTTCAAACGTTATGGGAACGTTACATTGTGTCATTCTTCAAACGTTATGGGAACGTTACATTGTGTCATTCTTCAAACGTTATGGGAACGTTACATTGTGTCATTCTTCAAACGTTATGGGAACGTTACATTGTGTCATTCTTCAAACGTTATGGGAACGTTACATTGTATCATTCTTCAAACGTTAAGGGAACGTTACATTGTATCATTCTTCAAACGTTATTAGAACGTTACATTGTGTCATTCTTCAAACGTTATGGGAAGGTTACATTGTGTCATTCTTCAAACGTTATGGGAACGTTACATTGTATCATTCTTCAAACGTTAAGGGAACGTTACATTGTATCATTCTTCAAACGTTATGGGAACGTTACATTGTGTCATTCTTCAAACGTTATGAGAACGTTACATTGTGTCATTCTTCAGACGTTATGGGAACGTTACATTGTATCATTCTTCAAACGTTATGGGAACGTTACATTGTGTCATTCTTCAAACGTTATGGGAACGTTACATTGTGTCATTCTTCAAACGTTATGGGAACGTTACATTGTGTCATTCTTCAAACGTTATGAGAACGTTACATTGTGTCATTCTTCAGACGTTATGGGAACGTTACATTGTATCATTCTTCAAACGTTATGGGAACGTTACATTGTATCATTCTTCAAACGTTATGGGAACGTTACATTGTATCATTCTTCAAACGTTATGGGAACGTTACATTGTATCATTCTTCAAACGTTATGGGAACGTTACATTGTGTCATTCTTCAAACGTTATGAGAACGTTACATTGTGTCATTCTTCAAACGTTATGAGAACGTTACATTGTGTCATTCTTCAAACGTTATGGGAACGTTACATTGTGTCATTCTTCAAACGTTATGGGAACGTTATATTGTGTCATTCTTCAAACGTTATGGGAACGTTACATTGTGTCATTCTTCAAACGTTATGGGAACGTTACATTGTGTCATTCTTCAAACGTTATGAGAACGTTACATTGTGTCATTCTTCAAACGTTATGGGAACGTTACATTGTATCATTCTTCAAACGTTATGGGAACGTTACATTGTGTCATTCTTCAAACGTTATGAGAACGTTACATTGTGTCATTCTTCAAACGTTATGAGAACGTTACATTGTGTCATTCTTCAAACGTTATGGGAACGTTACATTGTGTCATTCTTCAAACGTTATGGGAACGTTATATTGTGTCATTCTTCAAACGTTATGGGAACGTTACATTGTGTCATTCTTCAAACGTTATGGGAACGTTACATTGTATCATTCTTCAAACGTTAAGGGAACGTTACATTGTGTCATTCTTCAAACGTTATGGGAACGTTACATTGTATCATTCTTCAAACGTTATGGGAACGTTACATTGTATCATTCTTCAAACGTTATGGGAACGTTACATTGTATCATTCTTCAAACGTTATGGGAACGTTACATTGTATCATTCTTCAAACGTTATGGGAACGTTACATTGTATCCAGGGCTTGACATTAACTTTTTTGCTGACCAGCCCATGTGGCTAGTGGTTTACCAAAGTTACTAGCGACTCAGCATTTTCACTGGCCACAATTATGCTGTTTGGAAATTCCATTGTATATTTTTAAAGTTGACTTTGGCATGGTTAAATTACTTGATTTTAAGTCATTTTACCTGATTTAGATGATTTAAAACCCTTTCAAACTTTTAAATGCAGAAAGACCCCAAAATCCTGAGTTTATATCTCACAATTCCGAGTTTATATCTCAGTCCCGTGTGTGTGTGTGTGTGTGTGTGTGTGTGTGTGTGTGTGTGTGTGCGTGCGTGCGTGTGTGTGTGTGTGTGATTGTTCCAGGTGTGGTTTAAGAACCGAAGGGCGAAATGGAGGCGACAGAAGCGGCTTCCCTACAGCCTCCGAGGACCCGACGACTGGAAAACCGGCCTTCACAACGACTGACCAGAGCGTCATTAAACCTCAGACGGACTATGAAAAAACATCGGCTGATTCATAGTAATTAATAATTGGACATTATATGTTTTGTTATTTTTTGTCATGTTTAATAAAATAAAAACTTGCCAATTCTAAAAATGAAACCTGATGTATAATTAATTAAATAATAAACATTAAAAACATTATGAATGTGATGACGGATATCAGAGCTCGACATTAACGCTTGTGGATTTTTTGAAGGGGAAGTGAAAGAGAATTTTACTAGCGGATTAAAAACGGCAATAACAAAACAATAACTAGCGAATCACCAAAATGCAAGAATAATTGTTCATTCTTTAGTGTAAGTGTCATTTTTCCTTTAATCTTATTAAATATAAGCTATGCTTCAGGTTTCATATTATATTCTTAATTTTGATCTATATATTAAATTAAAATAAAACACTATAGGGCTGTTACCAATCAAATTAAATAATTGACACCGAAATATTACAACTGAATTAAATAATGTTATGAGATTTGTATTTTAAAATAAACAAATAAGAAATGTTGGAAAGTATGTTTAAACATGAAACTAAACCACCAGTAGGGGGCAGCAGGTGAGTCTAAATGAGTGAGTCACTGAATCGATTCATTAAAATGATTCATTCAAACGGCTGTTAAATGGCAAGAACGAGGCATTTTAATTCAAACGATTAATTTAAATACTGAATGATTGCCGTGAGAGGCATTATGATCTATTTTTCGTGGACTATTGCGCTTAAACAGTCCAATACATACAAAATTATTTCAAAATGCTGAGTATTGCAGAGTATTCAGGGCTCGACATTAATGCTTGTCAGGTGGATTTGAAGGGGAAGTTCACACTGAGAAACTGCGCTAAACATTCAAAATGTGATGTTTTCATATTTATAACATATGATACAGTTAAACAACATCACACAACCAAGAGTGTGTTTTCCTGAATACCATCACGACTGAAAATGATACAGATTTCATATGACAGCTCCATAGACAATTAATTAACTTTAATAACTTACATTTTAGATGCAATATTGACTGTTTTTGTTCTATTTCAGCAGCGAAAATAGATCATAACGCCTCACACAGAAACAGTGTGTGTCTCAACGACTGCCTCGTTTGTGAATGAATCAACCGTTTGAATGAATCGTTTGGATGAATCGACTCAATGACTCACTCATTAAGACTCACCTGCTGCCCCCTATTGGTGGTTTAGTTTCATGTTTAAAAATACTTTCCAACATTTCTTATTTGTCTATTTAAAAATACAAATCACATAACATTATTTAATGCAGTTGTCATTTTTCAGTGTAAATTCTTTAATTTGATTAGTAACAGCCCTATAGTGTCTTATTCTAGTTGAATGTATTGATCAAAATTAAGAATATATTATGAAACCTGAAGCATAGCTTATATTTAATACGATTAGGGGGGAAATGCCCTTTATAAAAGGTAAAAATATCCCGAATATGCAGATTTAAATATGTCAAAACTGATTGAACTTTGCTTTAGAATAAATCATATCTTCAACACACAAAACAACAACAACAAAAATAAACTTTTTTTCCGGACAAGCACATTTGAATGTGAATGAATGAGCGATTTACCGAAGGACAAGCACATGACCATGCTTAATGTCGAGCCCTGGATATCATGAGCTTCACATTTTCACAATAACTCAAAAATAAAGCATTGTCCCTAAATATGATCAATGCAATATTTAAGCATTAGAGATTCATATTTGGATGCTAGCATGCTAGTGAGTGTGATATAGCTTTTGCACAATAGTTCAATAAACACTATATGAAACAATACGGTCTGTTTTCACCTAATTAAATATTTCCAGTCGAAGCCTCTGACACGCTCAGAGAAGTCCTAACAGGATTTACCACACTGCTAGTATGAATCAGCATGTTTTGCTAGCATTTTGTACAGCATTGCTAACAGGATTTACCACTTTGCTAGCATGAATTAGCATTTTGCTAGCATGTTTTAACACACTGCCTAAGCATGAGTTAGCATTTTGTTAAAATTAAGTAGGCCTATAGCATAGATTAGCATGTTGCTAACATTTGAACACATTGTTAACATTAATTAGCATGTTTCTACCAGGAATTAGCAAGTTGCTAGCATGACTTAGCATGTTTCTAGCACAAATTCACATTTTGGTAACATTTTTAACACATTGTTAGTATGAATCAGCATGTTTTGCTAACATTTTGTACAACATTGCTAACAGGATTTACCACTTTGCTAGCATGAATTAGCATTTTGCTAGCATGTTTTAACACACTGCCGCATGAGTTAACATTTTGTTAAAATTAAGTAGGCCTATAGCATAGATTAGCATGTTGCTAACATTTTAACACATTGTTAACATTAATTAGCATGTTTCTACCATTAATTAGCATGTTTGTTAGCATGACTTAACATGTTTCTAGTATGAATTCACATTTTGGTAACATTTTTAACACATTGCTTCTTGTTTTGCTAGCATTCTGTACAACATTGCTAACAGGATTTACTGCTTTGCTAATATGAATTAGCATTTTGCTAACATGTTTTAGCACACTGTAAGCATGAGATAGCATTTTGTAAATATTAAGTATAGCATGTATTAGCATGTTTCTAAAATTTTAACACATTGTTAGCATGAATTAGCATGTTTCTAGCATGAATTAGCACATCCCAGGTATGTTTTAGCATGTAGTCCTAGTGTAGTCGTTAAGGTCGCATCCTATGGCAAGTATTTTTGTAGTTTTATTAGTCTATTTAACAAAAATCGTAAGTCCGATCTGATCTTAAGATACAGCGACGTGAGTCAGAAGGTCTGAGCCGACATAATTAGCTAATAATTGCTCTTGGGAAGTTACAGTTTAATATAAAATGTTTTTGTCTGTACAGATGTTCTATGACTCATTAAATATAATTAAGAAGTAAGGACTGTATAAAATGTACATATTTTCTTGTGTGTAAAGACAGTATTAATTAAAGATATTTAAAATATTAAAATGTATCAAGATAAGGAATGTTCTGAAACATGGAAAGATCAGTTTGATGGTAAACGTTTTGTTTTAAATTAATAAAATGTAATAAAAACAAACACCGCTGATCTCGGCGCGACATGTCGCCGGGGTGACGTCAGAGGATCTGTTGCGCATGCGCAGCCTGAGTTTCGATTCTCCACAGACAGAAACACACACACACACACACAACCCAAACACAGCAGTGACTGACAGCCGAATCAAACCTCCCGGACCCGGCCAGGTGTGTGTGTATATGTGTGTATGTGTGTGTGTGTTAACTCGGTGTTCTCCTCAGAGGCTCCAAACGCGTGAGATGTCTCGACTTTATTATTATGGGCTGTAAACGCGCGGTGAAGTGACGCTCGCGACGCTCAATGAATGAACAGGATTCATATAAACACGATATTAACAGTATTTAAGTTAAAACAGTGGGTTTTCCAGCGTTCTGGTCCGTGTGTAGCAAGTGTCAGTGTGTTGAGGATAGTGTTGTGTATTATACGCTAGTTTAGCTGTAAGTTAACGTTAG
Organism: Pseudorasbora parva; assembly: GCF_024679245.1. Classification (NCBI taxonomy): domain Eukaryota; kingdom Metazoa; phylum Chordata; class Actinopteri; order Cypriniformes; family Gobionidae; genus Pseudorasbora; species Pseudorasbora parva. Next base: position 63,787,791 of record NC_090174.1, on the reverse strand, counting down.
CTGCTAACGCACACTGAGTTTTGTTTTTATCTTTACAGTTTGTGTGGATTATATTTGTTTCTTCTGTTTGCTTCTACAGTTTACTGGGTGTAAGAATAAAATACATGATTTACAATAAGACTAACTAAACGATATACAGTACTTTTATATTATTATATTATAATAAATCATGACAGATACATTTACATTTATTCATATAGCATTAGCATCACTGAGGGAAAGTTTAGAGAAAAAGTGTAATTTATATATATAAATATATATATATAGTAATTATATGCAATATAAATATGAAATATACATTTATTTATATAAAAATACGTATAATTTAACATTTTTAAATTTAATTTAATTTTAATATATATATATATATATATATATATATATATATATATATATATATATTAAAATAAAATTTAAAAATGTTAAATATAAAAACAAATAACTTATAAATAATGTTAAAGTAAATAAATGGGTTATTAAACAAATATATGGCATTAAATTAAATAAATGTATATAAAAATAAGTAACTAATAAAAAATTTAAGTTTAAATGAATAAATAAATTTGTAATTTTATATATATATAAAATGTAAAAGATTTCAATAAATATAAAAATAATTAGCTTAATATTTATTTACTTAAATAAATACATTTAAATACATTTAAAAAATAAATGTAATAAATATTAGACCATTATATAAAAATATGGCAAGGTGTTCATTTTCATAAATATTACATTAATAGAAAAATAATAAATATAAAATATATATAAAATATATAAAATATATATAAAAATAAATAGCTTATAAAATAAATAATATTGAAGTAAATAAATAAATTAGTAATTAAACAAACAAAAAAAGTTCAAATTAATCAAATGGAAGTTGCTTAGGATAAAAGCGTCCGTCCGCTAAATCATGGGTTTCAAGCGTTTAGAATACATTGTCGTATAAAGACCCATTGCTATGAAATTAATATTCTAAATCTGTTTAAAATATTTAGTTTTTGTTAAGTTTTATTATTACGCCATTTTCTACTAATAAAAATAATTTAGCAAATGCTTTTATTTTTTGTTGAGTTTTTTTCTTCCAGTTTTTTGTTTTTGTTAACTGTGAACAAGAGATTCACATCAAACTCGAGATTATGAAATAATATACTAATATTTAGTGGTGTTGTCATTGAGAGAATAATCCTGTACTTTGACCATTACTATTCCTGCATGAAGGGAGAAGAAATGTCCCGTAAATCAAGCATGAGCGCGTCTAAACAGACGTCCTCCGTGAAGGCTAAAGGACTCAAGGACATCCGCATCGAGGAAGAGGTCAAGATCTCCGTGAACATCGCACTGGAGAGGTTCCAGTACAGCGACGACAAAGGTTTGAGGAGCTGTAAAACAAGCATTTAATGCTGGAAATAGGGCTGCACGATAATGGTTAAACTGATAAGCACGATTAGTTTGCTCAAAATTATAATCACGATTATTCTATGGAAAAGTTATGGCCGTTTTGCATGTTCTTTACCAAGCTGCACTTCAGCCAGAAGGCCTGTAGGTGGCACACTGACTTCATTTAACCAACTATGATAACTTAATTAGATGCTAAATCTATACAAAACACATACTTTTGGTGAACGCTTTGTAATCTGTATAGATTTTTAAAGCAACACAATTCGTTCCCTTTATTATTATTATTATTTAAATTATCTATGTAAAAAGCATTGCAGCTGCACAGCAGACCTAGCAGAGCGTATAAGCTCCCTGATTGGCTGTGCTGCTGCAACTACAGGAACCTATGGCGAGGCGACTGTTCATCATAAAAGTGCATCCAACCATCATAAAAATGCATCCATCCATCCATCCATCCATCCATCCATCCATCCATCCATCATAAAAGTGTATCTATCCATCATAAAAGTGCATCCATCCATCATAAAAGTGCATCCATCCATCATAAAAGTGCAGCCATCTATCATAAAAGTGCAGCCATCCATCATAAAAGTGCATCTATCCATCCATCATAAAAGTGCAGCCATCCATCATAAAAGTGCATCCATCCATCCATCCATCATAAAACTGCATCCATCTATCATAAAAGTGCAGCCATCCATCATAAAAGTGCATCTATCCATCATAAAAGTGCATCTATCCATCCATCCATCATAAAAGTGCATCTATCCATCCATCCATCATAAAAGTGCAGCCATCCATCATAAAATTGCATCTATCCATCCATCCATCATAAAAGTGCAGCCATCCATCATAAAAGTGCATCTATCCATCCATCCATCATAAAAGTGCAGCCATCCATCATAAAAGTGCATCTATCCATCCATCCATCATAAAAGTGCAGCCATCCATCCATCATAAAAGTGCATCCATCCATCCATCCATCCATCCATCCATCCATCATAAAAGTGCAGCCATCCATCATAAAAGTGCATCCATCCATCCATCCATCATAAAAGTGCATCTATCTATCATAAAAGTGCATCCATCCATCCATCTATCCATCATAAAAGTGCATCTATCTATCATAAAAGTGCATCCATCTATCCATCCATCCATCATAAAAGTGTATCTATCCATCATAAAAGTGCATCTATCTATCATAAAAGTGCATCCATCTATCTATCCATCCATCCACCCATCCATCATAAAAGTGCATCTATCCATCATAAAAGTGCATCCATCCATTTTTATGATGGATGCAATTTTATGATGGATCAATGCACTTTAATGATGGATAGATGGATGCATTTTTATGATGGATGGATAGATGCATTTTCATGATGGATGGATGGATGGATGCACTTTTATGATGGATGGATGGATGCATTTTATGATGGATTGATTCACTTTTATGATAGATAGATGGACTTTAATGATGGTTAGATGGATGCATTTTTATGATGGATAAATACACTTTTATGATGGATGGATGGATGCATTTTTATGATGGTTGGATGCACTTTAATGATGGATGGATGCACTTTTATGATGGATAGATACACTTTTATGATGGATGGATAGATGGATGGTGAACAGAAAACAGCTGATGGTGAACAGAAAACAGAGCTGATGGTGAACAGAAACAGAGCTGATGGTGAAAAGAAACAGAGCTGATGGTGAACAGAAACAGAGCTGATGGTGAACAGAAAACAGCTGATGGTGAACAGAAAACAGCTGATGGTGAACAGAAAACAGAGCTGATGGTGAACAGAAACAGAGCTGATGGTGAACAGAAAACAGAGCTGATGGTGAACAGAAACAGAGCTGATGGTGAACAGAAACAGAGCTGATGGTGGACAGTAACAGAGCTGATGGTGAACAGAAACAGAGCTGATGGTGGACAGAAACAGAGCTGATGGTAGACAGTAACAGAGCTGATGGTGGACAGAAACAGAGCTGATGGTGGACAGAAACAGAGCTGATGGTGGACAGAAACAGAGCTGATGGTGAACAGAAACAGAGCTGATGGTGGACAGAAACAGAGCTGATGGTGAACAGAAACAGAGCTGATGGTGAACAGAAACAGAGCTGATGGTGGACAGAAACAGAGCTGATGGTGGACAGAAACAGAGCTGATGGTGGACAGAAACAGAGCTGATGGTGGACAGAAACAGAGCTGATGGTGGACAGAAACAGAGCTGATGGTGGACAGAAACAGAGCTGATGGTGGACAGAAACAGAGCTGATGGTGGACAGAAACAGAGCTGATGGTGAACAGAAACAGAGCTGATGGTGGACAGAAACAGAGCTGATGGTGGACAGAAACAGAGCTGATGGTGAACAGAAACAGAGCTGATGGGAGAAACAGAGCTGATGGGAGAAACAGAGCTGATGGTGAACAGAAACAGATGGTGAACAGAAACAGAGCTGATGGTGAACAGAAACAGAGCTGAGGGTGAACAGAAACAGAGCTGATGGTGAACAGAAACAGAGCTGATGGTGAACAGAAACAGAGCTGATGGTGGACAGAAACAGAGCTGATGGTGGACAGAAACAGAGCTGATGGTGGACAGAAACAGAGCTGATGGTGAACAGAAACAGAGCTGATGGTGAACAGAAACAGAGCTGATGGTGGACAGAAACAGAGCTGATGGTGAACAGAAACAGAGCTGATGGTGGACAGAAACAGAGCTGACGGTGGACAGAAACAGAGCTGACGGTGGACAGGAACAGAGCTGACGGTGGACAGAAACAGAGCTGACGGTGAACAGAAACAGAGCTGACGGTGGACAGAAACAGAGCTGACGGTGGACAGAAACAGAGCTGACGGTGGACAGAAACAGAGCTGACGGTGGACAGAAACAGAGCTGACGGTGGACAGAAACAGAGCTGACGGTGGACAGAAACAGAGCTGACGGTGGACAGAAACAGAGCTGACGGTGGACAGAAACAGAGCTGACGGTGGACAGAAACAGAGCTGACGGTGGACAGAAACAGAGCTGACGGTGGACAGAAGCTGATGGTGAACAGCAACAGAGCTGATGGTGGACAGAAGCTGATGGTGAACAGAAACAGAGCTGATGGTGAACAGAAACAGAGCTGATGGTGAACAGAAACAGAGCTGATGGTGGACAGAAGCTGATGGTGAACAGAAACAGAGCTGATGGTGAACAGAAACAGAGCTGATGGTGGACAGAAACAGAGCTGATGGTGGACAGAAACAGAGCTGATGGTGGACAGAAACAGAGCCGATGGTGGACAGAAACAGAGCCGATGGTGAACAGAAACAGAGCCGATGGTGGACAGAAACAGAGCCGATGGTGGACAGAAACAGAGCCGATGGTGGACAGAAACAGAGCCGATGGTGAACAGAAACAGAGCCGATGGTGAACAGAAACAGAGCCGATGGTGAACAGAAACAGAGCCGATGGTGAACAGAAACAGAGCCGATGGTGAACAGAAACAGAGCTGATGGTGGACAGAAGCTGATGGTGAACAGAAACAGAGCCGATGGTGGACAGAAACAGAGCCGATGGTGAACAGAAACAGAGCCGATGGTGGACAGAAACAGAGCCGATGGTGGACAGAAACAGAGCCGATGGTGGACAGAAACAGAGCCGATGGTGGACAGAAACAGAGCCGATGGTGGACAGAAACAGAGCCGATGGTGGACAGAAACAGAGCCGATGGTGGACAGAAACAGAGCCGATGGTGGACAGAAACAGAGCCGATGCTGGACAGAAACAGAGCCGATGGTGGACAGAAACAGAGCCGATGGTGGACAGAAACAGAGCCGATGGTGGACAGAAACAGAGCCGATGGTGGACAGAAACAGAGCCGATGGTGGACAGAAACAGAGCCGATGGTGGACAGAAGCAGAGCCGATGGTGGACAGAAGCAGAGCCGATGGTGGACAGAAACAGCTCGCAATATTATCCTGTCGCAATATTTGTCGCAATATTATCCTGTTTGACACTGTGAAGCTGCTTTGACACAATCGTGATTGTAAAAGCGCTATATAAATAAACTTGATTGATTGATTGATTGAAACAGAGCTGATGGTGAACAGAAACAGAGCTGATGGCGGACAGAAACAGAGCTGATGGCGGACAGAAACAGAGCTGATGGCGGACAGAAACAGAGCTGATGGCGGACAGAAACAGAGCTGATGGCGGACAGAAACAGAGCTGATGGCGGACAGAAACAGAGCTGATGGCGGACAGAAACAGAGCTGATGGCGGACAGAAACAGAGCTGATGGCGGACAGAAACAGAGCTGATGGCGGACAGAAACAGAGCTGATGGCGGACAGAAACAGAGCTGATGGCGGACAGAAACAGAGCTGATGGCGGACAGAAACAGAGCTGATGGCGGACAGAAACAGAGCTGATGGCGGACAGAAACAGAGCTGATGGCGGACAGAAACAGAGCTGATGGCGAACAGAAACAGAGCTGATGGCGAACAGAAACAGAGCCGATGGCGGACAGAGCTGATGGCGGACAGAAACAGAGCTGATGGCGAACAGAAACAGAGCTGATGGCGGACAGAAACAGAGCTGATGGTGGACAGAAACAGAGCTGATGGTGGACAGAAACAGAGCTGATGGTGGACAGAAACAGAGCTGATGGTGAACAGAAACAGAGCTGATGGTGGACAGAAACAGAGCTGATGGTGAACAGAAACAGAGCTGATGGTGAACAGAAACAGAGCTGATGGTGGACAGAAACAGCTCGCAATATTATCCTGTCGCAATATTTGTCGCAATATTATCCTGTTTGACACTGTGAAGCTGCTTTGACACAATCAGGATTGTAAAAGCGCTATATAAATAAACTTGATTGATTGATTGATTGATTGATTGAAACAGAGCTGATGGTGAACAGAAACAGAGCTGATGGTGGACAGAAACAGAGCTGATGGTGAACAGAAACAGAGCTGATGGTGAACAGAAACAGAGCTGACGGTGAACAGAAACAGAGCTGATGGTGAACAGCTGATGGGAGAAACAGAGCTGATGGTGAACAAAAACAGAACTGATGGTGGACAGAAACAGAGATGATGGTGGACAGAAACAGAGCTGATGGTGGACAGAAACAGAGCTGATGGTGGACAGAAACAGAGCTGATGGTGAACAGAAACGGAGCTGATGGTGAACAGAAACGGAGCTGATGGTGAACAGAAACAGAGCTGATGGTGAACAGAAACAGAGCTGATGGTGAACAGAAACAGAGCTGATGGTGGACAGAAACAGAGCTGATGGTGAACAGAAACAGAGCTGATGGGAGAAACAGAGCTGATGGTGGACAGAAACAGAGCTGATGGGAGAAACAGAGCTGATGGTGAACAGAAACAGAGCTGATGGTGAACAGAAACAGAGCTGATGGTGGACAGAAACAGAGCTTATGGGAGAAACAGAGCTGATGGTGGACAGAAACAGAGCTTATGGGAGAAACAGAGCTGATGGTGAACAGAAACAGAGCTGATGGGAGAAACAGAGCTGATGGTGAACAGAAACAGAGCTGATGGGAGAAACAGAGCTGATGGTGAACAGAAACAGAGCTGATGGTGAACAGAAACAGAGCTGATGGTGGACAGAAACAGAGCTTATGGGAGAAACAGAGCTGATGGTGGACAGAAACCGAGCTGATGGTGAACACAAACAGAGCTGATGGTGGACAGAAACAGAGCTGATGGTGAACAGAAACAGAGCTGATGGTGAACAGAAACAGAGCTGATGGTGAACAGAAACAGAGCTGATGGTGAACAGAAACAGAGCTGATGGTGGACAGAAACAGAGCTGATGGTGGACAGAAACAGAGCTGATGGTGAACAGAAACAGCTGATGGTGAACAGAAACAGAGCTGATGGTGGACTGAAACAAAGCTGATGGTGGAAAGAAACAGAGCTGATGGTGAACAGAAACAGAGCTGATGGTGAACAGAAACAGAGCTGATGGTGAACAGAAACAGAGCTGATGGTGAACAGAAGCAGAGCTGATGGTGAACAGAAACAGAGCTGATGGTGAACAGAAACAGAGCTGATGGTGAACAGAAACAGAGCTGATGGTGGACAGAAACAGAGCTGACGGGAGAAACAGAGCTGATGGCGGACAGAAACAGAGCTGATGGTGAACAGAAACAGAGCCGATGGTGGACAGAAACAGAGCTGATGGTGAACAGAAACAGAGCTGATGGTGGACAGAAACAGAGCTGATGGTGAACAGAAACAGAGCTGATGGTGAACAGAAACAGAGCTGATGGGAGAAACAGAGCTGATGGTGAACAGAAACAGAGCTGATGGTAAACAGAAACAGCTGATGCTGAACAGAAACAGAGCTGATGGTGAACAGAAACAGAGCTGATGGGAGAAACAGAGCTGATGGTGAACAGAAACAGAGCTGATGGTGGACAGAAACAGAGCTGATGGTGAACAGAAACAGAGCTAATGGTGAACAGAAACAGAGCTGATGGTGGACAGAAACAGAGCTGACGGGAGAAACAGAGCTGATGGTGGACAGAAACAGAGCTGATGGTGAACAGAAACAGAGCTGATGGTGGACAGAAACAGAGCTGATGGTGAACAGAAACAGAGCTGATGGTGAACACAAACAGAGCTGATGGTGGACAGAAACAGAGCTGATGGTGAACAGAAACAGAGCTGATGGTGAACAGAAACAGAGCTGATGGTGAACAGAAACAGAGCTGATGGTGAACACAAACAGAGCTGATGGTGGACAGAAACAGAGCTGATGGTGAACAGAAACAGAGCTGATGGTGGACAGAAACAGAGCTGATGGTGAACAGAAACAGAGCTGATGGGAGAAACAGAGCTGATGGTGGACAGAAACAGAGCTGATGGTGAACAGAAACAGAGCTGATGGTGAACAGAAACAGCTGATGGTGAACAGAAACAGAGCTGATGGTGGACTGAAACAAAGCTGATGGTGGAAAGAAACAGAGCTGATGGTGAACAGAAACAGAGCTGATGGTGAACAGAAACAGAGCTGATGGTGAACAGAAACAGAGCTGATGGTGAACAGAAACAGAGCTGATGGTGAACAGAAACAGAGCTGATGGTGAACAGAAACAGAGCTGATGGTGGACAGAAACAGAGCTGATGGTGAACAGAAACAGAGCTGATGGGAGAAACAGAGCTGATGGTGAACAGAAACAGAGCTGATGGTGAACAGAAACAGAGCTGATGGTGAACAGAAACAGAGCTGATGGTGAACAGAAACAGAGCTGATGGTGAACAGAAACAGAGCTGATGGTGAACAGAATCAGAGCTGACGGGAGAAACAGAGCTGATGGTGGACAGAAACAGAGCTGATGGGAGAAACAGAGCTGATGGTGGACAGAAACAGAGCTGATGGGAGAAACAGAGCTGATGGTGGACAGAAACAGAGCTGATGGGAGAAACAGAGCTGATGGTGGACAGAAACAGAGCTGATGGGAGAAACAGAGCTGATGGTGGACAGAAACAGAGCTGATGGTGAACAGAAACAGAGCTGATGGTGAACAGAAACAGAGCTGACGGTGGACAGAAACAGAGCTGATGGGAGAAACAGAGCTGATGGTGGACAGAAACAGAGCTGATGGGAGAAACAGAGCTGATGGTGGACAGAAACAGAGCTGATGGGAGAAACAGAGCTGATGGTGGACAGAAACAGACCTGATGGGAGAAACAGAGCTGATGGTGGACAGAAACAGAGCTGATGGTGAACAGAAACAGAGCTGATGGTGAACAGAAACAGAGCTGATGGTGAACAGAAACAGAGCTGATGGTGGACAGAAACAGAGCTGATGGTGAACAGAAACAGAGCTGATGGTGAACAGAAACAGAGCTGATGGTGAACAGAAACAGAGCTGATGGTGGACAGAAACAGAGCTGATGGTGAACAGAAACGGAGCTTATGGTGAACAGAAACAGAGCTGATGGTGGACAGAAACAGAGCTGATGGGAGAAACAGAGCTGATGGTGAACAGAAACAGAGCTGACGGGAGAAACAGAGCTGATGGTGGACAGAAACAGAGCTGATGGGAGAAACAGAGCTGATGGTGGACAGAAACAGAGCTGATGGGAGAAACAGAGCTGATGGTGGACAGAAACAGAGCTGATGGTGGAAGTCTCTGTAAGCTCCAGTATACTGTGGTCCACTCCATGTATTACATTTCTCCCAGCGCTAGAGGCTCTGTTGCTACACATTCCCAATTCGGCAGTGTCCTGATGACGTCGTCGAGGCATGACTGCTGAAGACCAGATGATGGGTCTTCATGACGATTCAGCTGCAGCACCACGCAGGAGGCAAACAAAGTTTACCGGGCACTTCTGTGGACACACCAGTGTTGGCGCAGAAGTCCAAGCCATTCCATGACCGCAATGCGGACAGCGGCGCAGCGCGGAACATCCCAACATCATGCCGGACGCTGGCGAACAGACAACGCCAGCATCCTCTCCTCCACGTTGCCTCAATAGATGCACTTTTATAATGGATGGATGCACTTTTATGATGAATTGATGCACTTTTATGATGGATAGATGCACTTTTATGATGGATAGGTGCACTTTTATGATGGATAGGTGCACTATTGTGATGGATAGGTGCACTATTATGATGGAGAGATGCACTTTTATGATGATAGATGCACTTTTATGTTGGATAGATGCACTTTTATGATGGATGGATGTACTTTTATGATGGATGGATGCACTTTTATGATGGATAGATGCACTTTTATGATGGATGGATGCACTTTTATGATGAATTGATGCACTTTTATGATGGATAGATGCACTTTTATGATGGATAGGTGCACTTTTATGATGATAGATGCACTTTTATGATGGATAGGTGCACTATTGTGATGGATAGGTGCACTATTATGATGGAGAGATGCACTTTTATGATGGATAGATGCACTTTTATGTTGGATAGATGCACTTTTATGTTGGATAGATGCACTTTTATGATGGATGGATGTACTTTTATGATGGATGGATGCACTTTTATGATGGATAGATGCACTTTTATGATGGATAGATGCACTTTTATGTTGGATAGATGCACTTTTATGATGGATGGATGCACTTTTATGATGGATGGATGCACTTTTATGATGGATAGATGCACTTTTATGATGGATAGATGCACTTCTATGATGGATAGATGCACTTTTATGATGGATGGATGCACTTTTATGATGGATAGATGCACTTTTATGATGGATAGATGCACTTTTATGATGGATGGATATACTTTTATGATGATAGATGCAGTTTTATGTTGGATAGGTGCACTTTTATGATGGATAGATGCACTTTTATGATGGATGGATGTACTTTTATGATGATAGATGCACTTTTATGATGGATGGGTGTACTTTTATAATGATAGAAGCACTATTATGGACTTCAAAACAGTCATTCACTGCCATTATAAAGCTTGGAAGAGCTAGGATATATTTTTTTAAACATAACTCTGATTGTGTTCGTCTAAGAGAAAAATGTCATACACACCTAGGATGACTAGAGAGAGTAAATCTTGGGATAATCTTCATGTTTTGGATGAACTATCCCTTTTAAGTTAACAACAGTAGTCCCAATGGACACTAACTTGTCGAGGAGTTTATTATCTGAGATGATATTGAAGGCCCGCAATCAGATCAAGTTAATAAACCAAAGTTTTTTTGTTGATCTTATTTTGTTGGGATTATTTGAATGGTTTATAATTGTGGTGTTGTCTCGTAGAGCTGGATTTCCCTTCTTCATTGACGAATTCTGAGAGGGCGTTCGTCCACCGGCTTGCTCAATCGCTGGGCTACATCTCGAAGAGCAGAGGGTGAGTGGACTCGTGCAGAACGGACATTAAAGGGATAGTTCACCCAAAAATGAGCCTGTGATGTTTATCTGCTGACCCCAGGGCATCAACATGTAGGTGTGTTTGTTTCTTCAGTAGAACACAAATGAAGATTTTTAACTCAACCGTTGCTGTGTGTAGGTCATATAATGATGTGAATGGGTAACAATTCTATGAAAGTAAAAAAAAAACATGCTTAGACAACATGCAAAAAAGAGCCCTGTGGCTCGTGACGACACATTGATGCCTTAAGACACAAACTGATCCGGTTTCTGTGAGAAATACAACAGTATTTATGTCATTTTTTACCTCATATCAGACGAATCTCATCTAGTGTTCCCATCAGATATTATTCCGTCTGATAAGTTCAAACTGGCGCGATCATAGGAGATGTATTATGTAGATGCTTCATTCGGCCGATCTGCGCAGACACTAATGAGGCATCTGTATACAGGTCCTTCTAAAAAAATTAGCATATTGTGATAAAGTTCATTATTTTCCATAATGTAATGATAAAAAAATTAAACTTTCATATATTTTAGATTCATTGCACACCACCTGAAATATTTCAGGTCTTTTATTGTTTTAATATTGATGATTTTGGCATACAGCTCTGAAAACCCGAAATTCCTATCTCAAAAAATGAGCATATGATGAAGCGGTTCTCTAAACGAGCTATTAACCTAATCATCTGAATCAACTAATGAACTCTAAACACCTGCGGAAGATTCCTGAGGCTTTTAAAAACTCCCAGCCTGTTCATTACTCAAAACCGCAATCATGGGTAAGACTGCCGACCTGACTGCTGTCCAGAAGGCCATCATTGACACCCTCAAGCGAGAGGGGAAGACACAGAAAGACATTTCTGAACGAATAGGCTGTTCCCAGAGTGCTGTATCAAGGCACCTCAGTGGGAAGGAAAAAGTGTGGCAAAAAACGCTGCACAACGAGAAGAGGTGAGCGGACCCTGAGGAAGATTGTGGAGAAGGACCGATTCCAGACCTTGGGGGACCTGCGGAAGCAGTGGACTGAGTCTGGAGGAGAAACATCCAGAGCCGCCGTGCACAGGCGTGAGCAGGAAATGGGCTACAGGTGCCACATTCCCCAGGGCAAGACACTTACAGAGAAGCAGCACTGGACTGGTGCTCAGTGGTCCAAAGTACTTTTTTCAGATGAAAGCAAATTTTGCATGTCATTGGGAAATCAAGGTGCCAGAGTCTGGAGGAAGACTGGGGAGAAGGAAATGCCAAAATGCCTGAAGTCCAGTGTCAAGTCCCCACAGTCAGTGATGGTCTGGGGTGCCATGTCAGCTGCTGGTGTTGGTCCACTGTGTTTTATCAAGGGCAGGGTCAATGCAGCTATCAGGAGATTTTGGAGCACTTCATGCTTCCATCTGCTGAAAAGCTTTATGGAGATGAAGATTTGGTTTTTCAGCACGACCTGGCACCTGCTCACAGTGCCAAAACCACTGGTAAATGGTTTACTGACCATGGTATTACTGTGCTCAATTGGCCTGCCAACTCTCCTGACCTGAACCCCATAGAGAATCTGTGGGATATTGTGAAGAGAAAGTTGAGAGACGCGAGACCCGACACTCTGGATGAGCTTAAGGCCGCTATCGAAGCCTCCTGGGCCTCCAGAACACCTCAGCAGCGCCACAGGCTGATCGCCTCCACGCCACGCCGCACTGAAGCAGTCATTTCTGCTAAAGGATTCCCCAACAAGTGTTGAGTGCAGAACTGAACATCATTATTTAAAGGTTGACTTTTTTTGTATTAAAAACACTTTTCTTTTATTGGTCGTCAATATGCTAATTTTTTGAGAAGGACCTGTATATATCTATGATCGCGCCAGTTTGACCTTATCAGAGGGAAGTAATAGCGGATGGAAACACTAGATGAGATTCATCTTATATGAGGGAAAAATATAACAAATACTGTTGTGCTTCTCACAGAAACTGATTGGTTCGTGTCTTAAGACATCAATATGTCGTCAGGAGCAGCAGGTTTTTGTGCATGTTGTCTAAGCATGTTTTTTTTTTCACGCTCGTAGAATTGTTACCCATTCACATCATTATGACTGTTGAGTTAAAAATCTTCATTTGTGTTCTACTGAAGAAACAAACACACCTACATGATGGAAGCACTGGGGGTCAGCCGATAAACACCACAGGCTCATTTATGGGTGAACTATCCCTTTAAAGCATTATTACATCGCTATGAGACAACACTAGCATAATTTCCCTTGTGTCAGGAAAGGCACCAGTCGATACCTCACGGTGAAGAAGAAAGATGGGACGGAGTCAGCACGCTCTATCATGACCTGTAACCTCACACACAACTCCAAACACATGGTGCAAAACCTTCTGCAGAGGTTCCCCATCACCAACAAAGAGCGCAGTGAGCTCCAGCCGCGCACCGAGAGGGTCGTCATCACGTCACCAGACGCCAACGGTAAGTCACATTTCTTAAAGAAACTGTATGTAAGAAAATCTTAAAGGGTTAGTTCACCCAAAAATGTAAATTATGTCACTAATGACTCTCCCTCATGTCGTCGGACACCCGTCAGACCTTCGTTCATCTTCAGAACACAGATGAAGATATTTTAGTGTAAAGCTGAGAAAGGCTTCAGATAGGCCTCCATTGGCATTCAGTCCATTCCCACTCACAAGACCCATAAAGGCCCTAAACACATCGACACACAGCCCATCTCACTACAGCGGCTGGACAATCATTTTATAATGACACGAGAATAGTATTTGTGCACAAAAAAAATCTAAATAATGACTTTATCCGGCGAGTTCTTGTCTTCCGTGTCGGTCTTGCTCCTCCTCTTCTGGGTCATGAATGGCGGAGCGGCGTCATATTCTCACGCATGCGTCGAGTTCACGGCAATAACTCGGCGGATAAAGTCGTTATTTTGATTTGTGCGCACAAAAACTATTCTCGTTGCATTGTAAAATTATTGTACAGCCGCTGCAGTGAGATCGTTTATTCCAGCGAGCGTCCAGACAAGGTTGCCAAGTTTTTACAACAAAATGCGCCAACTACTAGCTCTAAACAATAGCTTCTCGGGGGGTTCTCCGGGAAAAAATGGTGTTTGGGGGTAAAATGTGTGTTATTTTGGTAAGGTTGCTGCTAAAATTCGCATTAATGGGTCTATATATCACATAATAGTCGCTTCAACCCACGGACATAGAAAACAACCCGCGGGAAAAATGCGGACTTGGCAACACAGTGCAGTTCAGCTCTGTTGACGTTTGACAAATAATGTTATGCGTCGGTCTGCTGCTCTGATTGGTTGTTGGTCTGTCCAATCGAGGTCTTTCCTGGTTCGGTTGAAACGCACCATAATCACAGCCCAATGAGCATCAGACTCATATTCTGACTACAATTGAGTATGACCACGTCAGGCTAAAAATATAATGAAAATAATGATAATATGGAATTATTACATTATTAAAAAACAAATGGGGGGGGGGGGGGGCCCTAAAATGCTTAGTTTTTTGTTAAAAAAAGGTTATTAACATGACCCTCCTCCGTGTCCCTAATTTTCGCTCTTCAGACAGTAAATGCAGGACCAGCGGCCGGCTCAATCATGGCATTCCTCAGGTTCCTCAGAAACGAGGCCCGTCTGAGCTGGACTCTTTCCGGAAGACGCTGCCTGTTTATGCACGTCAGGAGGAGCTCGTCCAAACCATCAGGGAGAACCAGGTGGTGCTGGTTTTGGGTGAGACCGGATCAGGCAAAACCACACAGGTGAGGACCAGTGTTGGGTAAGTTACTCTAAAAAAAGTAATTCATCACTAGTTACTAATTACATCTTCAATAGTGTAATGAGATTACTGTACTACAAATTACTCTCTACAAAAAGTATTTAATTACTTATTACTTTTTAAATCCTATATCAACCTCGAGTTAAGCGATTCAAGGTTAGACATGAAACGGCACTTTTAATTAATTCAAAAAATAAAATAGAACTACATAAATGACTCTTATTAACTGACCAAAGTATTACAAATGTGAGAAGGAGACTTTAAATGTTGATGTTAAGTCCACTATTGAATTATGTATAATTATATTTAGTATTTAGTTCAATTACATCAGAAGTAACTGTAATTAAATTACAGAAAAAATAAGAGTAATCCCTTTACTTTTTCAAGGGAAAATAATTCAATTCCCTGAGACTAAAGTTTTGATTATCAAGAGGCTGAAGACCAGATCCACTGCTGATGTGGCAGACACCTTCAGTGTGTCTCAGCGTCAAGTACAGAGGATTAAAAAAAAGATTTGAAGAGACTGGAGACGTTTTTGACAAGCCCAGGTCAGGCAGACCCCGCAAGACAACTGCTCGAGAGGACCGTTTGCTGGCTCAAAAATCCAAGGCCAGCCCATTTTCCACTGCAGCAGAGCTCCACGAGACCTGGTCACCTGAAGTCCCTGTTTCAACCAGAACAGTTTGTCGGATTCTGTCTCGAAATGGCCTCCATGGTGGAATCAGTGCCCAGAAGCCAGCACTAAACAAAAGACAATTGATAAACCGTGTGGCATTTGCCAAGGCCCACAGCCTGCTAAAAGGATGGACGCTGGAAAAGTGGCAGAAGGTGGATTTTTCAGATGAATCTTCTGTTGAATTACACCACAGTCGCCGCAAATATTGCAGGAGACCTACTGGAGTCAGAATGGATCCGAGATTCACCCAGAAAACAGTGAAGTTTGGTGGCGTAAAAATCATGGTCTGGGGTTACTTCCAGTATGGGGGTGTGCGAGAGATCTGCGGGGTGGAAGGCAACATCAATAGTCTAAAATACCAAGAAATCTTAGCTACCTCTTATATTCCCAACCATAAAAGAGGCCAAATTCTGCAGCAGGACGGTGCTCCATCGCATACTTCCATCTCCACATCAAAGTTCCTCAAGGCGAAGAAGATCAAGATGCTCCAGGATTGGCCAGCCCAGTCACCAGACATGAACATCATTGAGCATATGTGGGGTAGGATGAAAGAGGACGCATGGAAGACGAAACCAAAGAATATTGATGAACTCTGGGAGGCATGCAGGACTGCTTTCTTAGCTATTCCTGATGACTTCATCAATAAATTGTATGAATCCTTGCCAAACCGCATGGATGCAGTCCTTCAAGCTCATGGAAGTCATACAAGATATTACATTTGGATCTCACAGCACCACAACTTAATTTGCTGACATATTTTTGTATTTGCTGTAAATTTGTTCAATTTCTGTATAGGCGACAAAACTTTTGTCTTGCCAAAATTTGACCTTTCTGTCTTGATTAAATGATAAATATTTTTTCTGTGAACATTATTTATTTCAGTGCATTAAACATCATTTGGGAGGGTTTTAGCTTTTCATATGAGCTATTTCTAACACCAATTAATTAATTAAAAGTCAGGTTAATATCAGGTATTTCTAGAAAATAGATAAGCGACAAGACTTTTGTCAGGGACTGTAGACGAGTATATCATGTCTTAATACTTCTTTTTTAAACACTGTATTTTTCTTCTATTCTCCCTTTATTCCGCACCGCTGTCTGTGCTTTGAACGGCTCGTCTGCTTCCTGCTTCTATGAAGCCCCTCCCTCTGAAAAACACAATGGTCTTAGATTGGTCAGATGGCCAAATGTAGTTTCCTGTATTTTTATTGGCTTAAGCACAGGTTAAGGCCACGCCCCTTCCCATTACAGGCAGAAGTCACATCTGCGTAGACTAGCGAGGGTTTATGATGTCACCAACCCAGGAAGAAGCTCGTTGTAGTCCAAAGCGGCCATTTTTGTAGGCAATAAACTGCTGTAACTTTAAAAGACAATATCTCCGTTTGCAGTGAACTTTCAGCGCTGTAACTTTGCAGAGACTGTTTATGCTCAAGCAGCGACATTACACACTAACTAAAGTTACACAAGTCAACTCGCATGCAAACACCCCTTTAATGTTTTCTTTTTATCTCTGTAAAGCACTTTGGAGCAACGGCTGTTGTTTAAAAAAATGTGCTATGTAAATAAAGTTGCTTGCTTGTTTGCTCGCAGATCCCCCAGTTCCTTCTGGACGACTGCAGCCGAAACGGGAATCCTTGTCGGATCTTTTGCACTCAGCCCAGGAGATTGGCGACCATTGCTGTGGCGGAGCGCGTGGCGGCGGAGCGCGGCGAGAAGATCGGACAGGCCGTGGGATATCAGATACGCCTGGAGAGCAGGTACTGCCTTAGGCACACATTAAACAGACACACACACACTTTTACACACTGCATTTAGTGAACCTGAGAGTTTCATATCAAAAGCATCAAAGCACAAATATTAATATGATTATTAAATTGCAGAAGCTACAAATAATGTTTTGCAAAGTCAAATCGAATTTGTGGTTTTGAATAAAGATATAAACACTGCGAAAAATGTTTTTCTTACTCAGTATTTTTGTCTTGTTTCTAGTCAAAATATCTAACAATTATTATATTAAGAAACATTTATTAAACAAGAAAAAACATCTTGTTTTGGAAAAAAATAACTCAAAATGAAGAGAGTTTTTGCTTAAAATAAGATAAATAATCTGCCAATGGGGTGAGAAAAATAATCTTGTTTTCTGTTTGAATTAAGATTATTTTTCTCACCCCATTGGCAGATTATTTATCTTATTTTAAGCAAAAACTCTCTTCATTTTGAGTTATTTTTTTCCAAAACAAGACAATTACTTTTGCTTGTCTAGTAAATGTTTCTTGATTTAAGAATCTTTAGATGTGTGGACTAGAAACAAGACAAAATACTGAGTAAGGAAATAATTTTTTGCAGTGAACTTGGAATTGTAAGATATAAAACCAGAATTTTGGGATACAAACTCAGAATTTGGGGATGTAAACTCGGAATTGTGGGATATAAACTAGGAATTGTGGGATATAAACCCAGAATTGTGGGATATAAACCCAGAATTGTGGGATATAAACTCTGAATTGTGGGATATAAACTCTGAATTGTGGGATATAAACTTAGAATTGTGGGATATAAACTGAGAATTGTGGGACATAAACTAGGAATTTTGGGATATAAACCCAGAATTGTGGGATATAAACTTAGAATTGTGGGATATAAACTCGGTATTGTGGGATATAAACTCGGTATTGTGGGAAATAAACTCGGTATTATGGGATATAAACTCAGAATTGCGAGATATATACTCGGAATTGTGGGATATCAACCCAGAATTGTGGGATATAAACTTAGAATTTTGGGATATAAACTAGGAATTATGAGATGTAAACCCAGAATTAAAAGATGTAAACCTGGAATTGTGGGATATAAACTCTGAATTTTGGGATATAAACTTGGAATTGTGGGATATAAACTCTGAATTGTGGGATATAAACTTGGAATTGTGGGATATAAACTCTGAATTGTGGGATATAAACTCGGTATTGTGGGATATAAACTCGGAATTGCGAGATAAACTAGGAATTGTGGGATATAAACCCAGAATTGTAGGATATATACTTAGAATTTTGGGATATAAACTCGGAATTGTGGGATATAAACTTGGTATTGTGGGATATAAACTCAGAATTGTAGGATATAAACTCAGAATTGCGAGATATAAACTCGGAAATATGGGATATCAACCCAGAATTGTGGGATATAAACTCTGAGTAATGAGATAAACCCACAATTAAAAAAATGTAAACCTGGAATTGTGGGATATCAACCCAGAATTGTGGGATTTAAACTCGGAATTGTGGGATATAAACCTGGAATTGTAGGATATCAAACCAGAATTGTGGGATTTAAACTCGGAATTGTGGGATATAAACCTGGAATTGTGGGATATCAACCCAGAATTGTGGGATATAAACTCAGAATTGTGGGATATAAACCTGGAATTGTGGGATATCAACCCAGAATTGCGGGATATAAACTCAGAATTGTGGGATATAAACCTGGAATTGTGGGATATCAACCCATAATTGTTGGATATAAACTCAGAATTTTGGGATATAAACTAGAAATTTTGAGATGTAAACCCAGAATTAAAAGATTTAAACTTGGAATTGTGGGATATAAACTCGGATTGGAATTGTGGGAAATAAACCCAAAATGAATGAAGTGAAAACAGCACAGACTAAGTGATTGATTCTTGGGATTTAAGGATCGATATCGGTTAATCAAAATGAGAATCGACTAAAATCGAGAGATATTATCAATATTTTCAACCCAACCCTCACAATCTAATCCTTAATTGTGAATTTTTACGTTCTTCATTAACTTTTAAATGTGTCTTTATTCAAACATACGACTGGTGGATGCTAATTAATATCTCTCCAAAACGGAAGGAATGGAAGTGAAGGACGTTAACTGTGACAAGATGATTGACAGGCCAGTTTAAATCGTTAAAGTAAAAGAGCCCAAGAGCCCATTTAGAGGCCCAATTATGAACTTTTAATTCCCAAAACAGGATATGGTTTCAAGGCGTTGTATAAGTAGGCAAATTGTGTACAATGAATTGTTTCCATCTAAAAGACTGCAGACGTGCTGATGAATTCTGGGTATTTTTCCCCTCAGAGTGTCCCCCAAAACGCTCCTGACGTTCTGCACGAGTGGAGTCCTGCTGAGGACACTGATGGCCGGAGACGATGCCATGGCCATGGTCACGCACGTCATTGTGGTGAGACTGGGAGAAAAGTCTATCTATTGCGAGAAACTTTAATTTGTGAAATAAAGTCAGAATTGTGGGAAATAAACTTTGAATTGTGGAAAATAAACTCGGAATTGCGAGACAAACTCATAATTGTGGGAAATAAACTCGGAATTGTGAGAAATAAACTCGGAATTGTGAGAAATAAACTCGGAATTGTGAGAAATAAACTCGGAATTGTGAGAAATAAACTCGGAATTGTGAGAAATAAACTCGGAATTGTGAGAAATAAACTCGGAATTGTGGGAAATAAACTTGGAATTCTAAGATATAAACATCAATTTGTGGGAAATAAAGTCAGAATTGTGGGAAATAAAGTCAGAATTGTGGGAAATAAAGTCAGAATTGTGGGAAATAAAGTCAGAATTAGGAAATATAAATAGGTAATTGCGAGAAATAAACTCGGAATTGTGAGAAATAAACTCGGAATTGTGAGAAATAAACTCGGAATTGTGGGAAATAAACTCGGAATTGTGGGAAATAAACTCGGAATTGTGAGAAATAAACTCGGAATTGTGGGAAATAAACTCGGAATTGTGGGAAATAAACTCGGAATTGTGAGAAATAAACTCGGAATTGTGAGAAATAAACTCGGAATTGTGGGAAATAAAGTCAGAATTGTGGGAAATAAATTCAGAATTGTGGGAAATAAAGTCAGAATTAGGAAATATAAATAGGTAATTGCGAGAAATAAACTCGGAATTGTGAGAAATAAACTCGGAATTGTGAGAAATAAACTCGGAATTGTGGGAAATAAACTCGGAATTGTGAGAAATAAACTCGGAATTGTGAGA
This sequence comes from Pseudorasbora parva, assembly GCF_024679245.1. Classification (NCBI taxonomy): domain Eukaryota; kingdom Metazoa; phylum Chordata; class Actinopteri; order Cypriniformes; family Gobionidae; genus Pseudorasbora; species Pseudorasbora parva. The sequence goes on along the minus strand of NC_090174.1, from coordinate 63,767,007 downwards.
AATAAACTCGGAATTGTGGGAAATAAACTCGGAATTGTGGGAAATAAACTCGGAATTGTGAGAAATAAACTCGGAATTGTGAGAAATAAACTCGGAATTGTGGGAAATAAACTCGGAAATGTGGGAAATAAACTCGGAATTGTGAGAAATAAACTCGGAATTGTGGGAAATAAACTCGGAATTGTGGGAAATAAACTCGGAATTGTGAGAAATAAACTCGGAATTGTGGGAATGAAACTCGGAATTGTGAGAAATAAACTCGGAATTGTGGGAAATAAACTCGGAATTGTGAGAAATAAACTCGGAATTGTGAGAAATAAACTCGGAATTGTGGGAATGAAACTCGGAATTGTGAGAAATAAACTCGGAATTGTGGGAAATAAACTCGGAATTCTAAGATATAAACCTGGATTTGTGGGAAATAAACTCAGAATTGTGGGAAATAAAGTCAGAATTAGGAAATATAAACAGGGAATTGTGGGCAATAATCTAAAGGAGTGTTCATCTGGACGGTGTGTTATGAGCCGGTTTTATGACCTGATTTGTAGGACGAGGTGCATGAGCGAGACGGACTGACGGACTTCCTGCTCACTAAGATGAAGGACATGCTCCAGAAGATGCCGTCGCTAAAGCTCATCCTCTCCAGCGCCGCCCTGGACGTCAGTCTGTTCATCAGATACTTTGGAGCGTGTCCTGTTATTCACAGTAAGGACAACATTCACGGGTGTATATTTAAGCAGGAAACACCTACATAAGGTCTATCATCAGGTCTTTATTTTAATACTGCAAAAAAATGCTCTTCATACTCAGTATCTTTGTCTTGTTTCTAGTCCAAACATCTAAAAATTCTTAAAACAAGAAGCATTTACTAGACAAGCAAAAGTAATTGTCTTGTTTTGTGAAAAAATAACTCAAAATGAAGAGAGTTTTTGCTTAAAATAAGATAAATAATCTGCCAATGGGGTGAGAAAAATAATCTTAATTCAAACAGAAAACAAGATTATTTCTCTCACCCCATTGGCAGATCATTTTGCCTGTTTTAAGCAAAAACTCTCTTCATTTTGATTTTATTTTTAAGAAAAGAAGCAAAAATATCTTATCTCGTTTTATTTATCCAGTAAATGCATCTTGATTTATGAATTGTTAGATATTTAGACTAGAAACAAGACAAAATTACTAAGTAAGAAGAGCATTTTTTGTAGTGTATGCATTTCAATTGTCATTTTGCCGCCTCAGTTGGAGCACAACTCTGGCAAACATGAATGCTATTGTCATAACTCATCAGATTTTCAGATCAGAGTTGAATATTAATGCTGGATTTTCTTTGAAGTCGAAGGTTGTCCATATGAGGTGAAGCAGCTTTTCCTGGAGGACATTCTGCGGACCACCGGCTACACAAACAAAGACATGAGCAAATACAAGAAGGAGGCGCAGAGAGGTGACGCTTTCAGCCCAAATACATGAAATACAATGTTTCTGAGAGTCTCTTCTGCTCATTAATCTGATCATAAATCCAGTGAAATATTCCTCCACACTGCAAAAAATGCTTTTCTTTCTCAGTATTTTTGTCTTGTTTCTAGTCCAAACATCTAAAAATTCTTAAAACAAGAAGTATTTACTAGACAAGCAAAAGTACTAAGTAAGAAAAGCATTTTTTGCAGTGTGGACCACATCTTTGTCCTGTGTGGGCCACCGTCATGGCCGGCGCGTGCCTATAGGCGAACTAGGCAGGGCGGCAAGAGAGAGAGAATTTTTTTTAAATTTATTTGTTAGTTTGACATTTGGTAGGTTCATACCCAAGAGTCATTTTGTACCCACCACTTTTTTGTGTGGAGAAAGAAAGAAAGAAAGAAAGAAAGAAAGAAAGAAAGAAAGAAAGAAAGAAAGAAAGAAAGAAAAAGAAAATGTGTGACAGTTGCTGCTGATTTTGGTTCATTATCGTGAGGCGCGGCGCTCCTCCAAACAAGTTCCAAACAGAAAGCAAATCGTGTTTTCTTTATTTTGCAATGCCACAATGCAAGTAAACACAGCAATATTGAACAGTGTCTTTCTCTTGTTATCTGTATGACCAAAATTACAGATGTTTCTGAAAATCAGACCGTTCCTTACGGAGCATGCAACACAGCTACTTGTCCAAACCCTGGTCATTTCTAGACTTGACTATTGCAATGCGCTTCTGGCTGGACTTCCATCTTGTGCAATCAAACCGCTGCAAATGATCCAGAACGCTGCAGCACGTCTTGTATTCAATGAGCCCAAAAGGGCTCATGTCACACCTCTATTCATCTCTCTGCATTGGCTACCACTCGCTGCCCGGATCAAATTCAAAGCCCTGACTCTTGCTCATGGATCTTCCACAAGCGCAGCACCCGCATACTTCGACTCACTCCTACAAGTCTACACCCCCACCAGAAGCCTTTGCTCCGCTAATGAGAGGAGGCTTGTGGTACCATCACAGAGAGGCATGAAATCCCTACTTTTTCTTTCATTGTTCCTGGTTGGTGGAACGATCTTCCGTCCTCCATACGCACAACAGAATCACTCACTTCATTCAAAAGACAGGTAAAAACTCATCTCTTCCATGAGCACTTAATCTTACATTAAAAAAAAAAAAAAAAAAATCTTTCCCCCTCTATTTCTCCTTTCTTCTTTCCTTTTCTGGTCTTTGCTACTCTGAGCAGTGTACAAATCTTGGTATTTAGGGCACTTTTTGTGTTTCGTTGCCTCTTCTTGACGGATCGCTTCCTGTTCTCCTGAGTTGTAAGTCGCTTTGGATAAAAGCGTCTGCTAAATGCATAAATGTAAAATGTAAATGTAATGTTTCCTCTGCTCGTTCGCGCGGCCACGTGCACACATTCCAGCATTGCAAACTTCATCACAGTCAGTTTATTATCAAAATAAAATAGCCAACCTAATATTTAAGAAGTTACACAGCTCAGTTAATATAGTGGCCAGCAGTAATAAATCCTGGACTTAAAGACACTTTGGTACAGGGAGGGCCACATCAAACTAAAGGAATTATTTTCCCAAAAGACAGTTGGAACAGGAGATTTTCAGAGGCTCATTACAGTCGCACATTAGCTAATGGGGAGAAACTTGACAGACCATTGGCGGGTTTATTCAATTAGCAAGGACGCAACGTTTTGCTTTTGTTGTAAACTTTTCTGTGAAAGTGAGAGAAAGTCTGCTCTGGCTAAAGACGGCATTAAAGACTGGAAAAATCTCTCCAGCACACTGAAATTATCTCCTGTCACGGCACAGACAAGGGAAGATGGGGCGAGGACTCAAGTGTAAGAATAATAATATTTATTTACAACAAACAAAACATAAGTGCAAAACAAAACCCACGAGGGGGAAAACGTAAACTAGAAAATACATAAACTGGAACTGAACACATACCAAGAAGAAGTCACAGGGGAACGGAAGACGTAGACAGTACATGCAACGATTCAGACTGACAAACACAAGGAGCTTATAAAGGGACGAATTCAAGAGGGAACAGGTGGGAGAAATCAACACTAATTAGATAACAAGGGGGAGGGGTCAGACAATTAAAAATCGAAACCTCCAATGAGCTAAAAGTTGTGTGCATATGATTAGTTTTATTCTGCAGGCCTACACTATCTATTATAAAACAGAAATGATATGCAGCTGTTGCACTGTGTACTTTTTGGCCCTGGCCACCGTAGCTTCTCTATGTTCTCAGAAAGGGAGGGGTGGGCGAGTGCAATTCACAAAAACGTACACACCGCACCTTTAAATAATGCAGAAGCAGTTGTGTGTCCGTCTAACAGAGCTCGACCTGTTTGTTTCCTCAGAGGAGCGGCAGCAAATGTCCCTGACTGAGTGGTGTGACTCCCGTCGGGACATCCCGAATCCCGAACCTCACAGGGAAAAGACGCCATCTTGTGTCCTGCAGGAGAATGACCTCCTGGATGATGGCGGAGACAGCGTCTTCAGCCAGATGGTCTCTTCAATCAATCAATCAATCAATCAACTTTATTTATATAGCTCTTTTACAATGACGATTGTTTCAAAGCTGCTTCACACTGCAAAAAATGCTCTTCTTACTCAGTATTTTTGTCTTGTTTCTAGTCAAAATATCTAAAAATTCTAACATTAAAAAACATTTACTAGACAAGTAAAAATTATTGAAAAAATAACTCAAAATGAAGAGAGTTTTTGCTTAAAATAAGATGAATAATCTGCCAATGGGGTGAGAAAAATAATCTTGTTTTCTGTTTGAATTAAGATTATTTTTCTCACCCCATTGGCAGATTATTTATCTTATTATAAGCAAAAACTCTCTTCATTTTGAGTTATTTTTCCCCAAAACAAGACAATTACTTTTCCTTGTCTAGTAAATGTTTCTTGTTTTAAGAATTTTTAGATGTTTGGACTGGAAACAAGACAAAAATACTGAGTTAGAAAAGCATTTTTTGCAGCTTCAGTGTTAAACAGGACAATACTGCAGCAGAATTAGATTTGGCTGTACAGTCGTTCTGGAGTAAACAGTGATGTTATCAGCTTATTTAATTCATCATACAGTGACAATGTTGGCAGATCAGTATTATAGTTTATAGAATTAAATAAGACCTAATTAATAACTTGTATTTGTATATTTAGTTGAATAACTTAGATCATAACGTTAGTGTCCCCAACTGAGCACGCCAAGCCAAAAACTCAAACTCCATCAGGGCATGATGTAGAAAAATTAACATTTTCTTTCTTTTGCTTCTTTTATGTGATCTTTGCATGTCATTTGTTCTCCGTTCAAGCGTTTCAAGCTCTTCTTTTCTCCACAGAGCGAGAAGGACGTGGCCACATTAGAGCCCTGGCTGCTCAGGGAAATGGACGCCTGCATCTCCAACATATTCTTGAACCAAGATGCCGACGCCTTCACACAGCTCTTCAACCTCATCCTGAATGAGAACATCAGCGGTAATGGTCACACTGCAAAAAATGCTCTTCTTATTTAGTATTTTTGTCTTGTTTCCAGTCCAAATATCTAACAATTCTTAAAACAAGATGCATTTACTAGATCAGTAAAATTACATAAGATATTTTTATTTGTTTTCTGGGGGAAAAACTCTAAATAAAGTAAGTTTTTGCTTAAAACAAGCAAAATGATCTGCCAATGGGGAGAGAAAAATAATCTTATTTCTGTTTAGGACTGAAATCAAAAAAACAAGATTTCAATCAGAAATCTATTTATCTCCCCAGTAGCAGATCATTTTGCTTGTTTTTAAGAAAACAAGGAAAAATATCTTGTCGTTCTACTTGTATAGTAAATGCATCTTGATTTAAGAATTGTTAGATATTTAGACTAAACAAAAGACAACATTACTGAGTAAGAAGAGCATTATTGCAGTGCATATGTCTGCAGGGCATAAGGGCTCTCTGAGCTGAAGTGTGTTTTTCTCACGTGTGTATGTGTGTGTGCGTGTGTGTGTTGTTTCAGTGGACTACATGCACAGCGAGACGAGCGCCACGCCTATGATGGTGGCGGCGGGTCGAGGGTTTCTCAGTCAGATGGAGCAGCTGCTGAGCATGGGCGCAAACGTCAACATTAAAGCCTCAAACGGCTGGTGAGGAGAGCATTAACAGCCACACACTGCAAAAAATGCTTTTCTTACTCTGTATTTTTGTCTTGTTTCTAGTCAAAATATCACAAAATTCTTACATTAAGAAACATTTACTAGACAAGTACAAATTATTGTCTTGTTTTGGGGGGGAAATAACTCAAAATTAAGTGTTTTTATTGTATTATTCTGCTTATTTTAAGCAAAAACTCTCTTTATTTTGAGTTATTTTTCCCCAAAACAAGACAATTACTTTTGCTTGTCTAGTAAATACTTCTTGTTTTAAGAATTTTTAGATGTTTGGACTAGAAACAAGACAAAAATACTGAGTAAGAAAAGCTTTTTTTGCAGTGCATATACTGGTTGCGGTCATTGATGCACTTGAAGGGGTGTCATACATAAGCGATGTAAAGAACATGCAGTAAACTTCATGTGTTTATTTGAGTTGATGTGAGCGTTGACTTTCAAAAGAACGTGCGCTCCGTGCCCGCATAACACTAAATACACTGCAAAAAGTTTAAGAATATTTAGATATTTGGACTGGAAACAAGAAAAAAATACTAAATAAGAAGAGCATTTTTGGCAGTGTAAAGAGGCTCGCGAACGACTGACATCTCTCTCTTTTAACAGATTACATAAACATTTGTTTTCGTTGTGACTAACATTATTTAAAACCTGATGTTTCAACGTTTCTTTAGACATTTGTTGCATGTTTGTGTGATAAGTATTCACTAAGTTATAGGGGTGACCCCGAATAGTCGAAGATTCGATGCATCGATATGCGGAGCCTGATTCGACCACCGATCTTACGGTCGAATCTTTGCAGGTGTTATGAAACGAGGATCATACCATTTCGTGCAGCTCATCTGTCAGTCAATTCAAAATTGAGCTAGCGGTGTATAATGTGCGCGTCAGGTGGCGGTGTGAGATCCTGAGGCGCGCGGGGCTGAGCTTTGCGTACTTCTTCACCCCCTTTAGGGACAATCGGCTTAAGAACGGCCATGTAAACGCACTCAAAGAGTTATTTTGCTCTCTAGGCAGGTATTTTTTTTAGGTTTATTTATCAAAGTGTTCCTTAATATATTTGTGTGATGTTCTGTATTTCGATCGCGGCTTTAACATGTTATGAGAAAACGGTTTATTAATGTTTATCCACCACATTACCTATTAGGCTATTTAAACTTAAATAAGAAAGCCATTGTCAGTTCGTCTGTCAGTTGGCAGGCAGTTTTGGTCGCTTTATTAAAGTTGTTGCTGTGTGCAGTGTGTAAAGGAAAATAAAAATAGTTTTACCCTTCTGCTGACAGTGTCGTGCCCCTCCCAACCCATTCACACACACAGATGATTCGACTATCAGTCGACCATAGAGAGATTCGACAATTCTGATTTGATTGTCTAAATCCTTAGTCGAGGACAGCCCTACTAAGTTACAGTTCATTTTCTGACTAGTATCATAATGGACTTTATTAAGGGTGCTTTCACACTTGCCTCATTTAGTTCGGTTGAATCGTACTAGAGTTCGTTTCCCTCTTTGGTGCGGTTCGTTTGGTCAGGTCTGAAAGCAGCGATCGCACTCGGGTGCGCACCAAAAGCGGACCAAACAAGCGTACCGAGACCTCCTTGAAGAGCTGGTCTCGGTACGATTTCAAACGAACTCTGGAGCGGTTTGTTTGTGGTGAGAACGTGATCCGACCTCGAACAGAACCAACTGCAAAACTACTGATCATTTTTGGACTGAACCAGCTGCCGTAGTTAGCTGCGCTGACATTGTGTGCATGATATTATTACCTGATAGATCGTTGGCAATATTTTCCGAAGATGGAAGCATGTCAAGAGTTAATAATTAATGCACGCCTCCGCTTGAAGTGACGAGCGATGCGCTCGCCGTCTGCAGTGCATTAGAGCGGTGTTTTCATGTCGCATCCGCGCTTCATTATAGAAATGTTTTGTTTGCATACTGTGGTAAATACACACCGTGTAGGAGATTATGGCCAGGGACAAAACTGGCCCGCGCAGTCGTCTCTCCATAGTGTTATTATAGTTTGCTGGCTTTGCCTCTTCTGCTGGAAATTGCGCACACGTAAATTCTGACCAATCGAAAAGCAGTTTAGGAAATACGCCACGGCCAATGAGTGATGTGGATGTTGTCACGTGCGTGCGTTTTGGTTCGTTTCAACTGGTTCGGACCAAAACAATCAGTGTGGTGTGAAAAGGAACCAAAAAAGCTGAAAAATGCAACAATGTATAATTGTTTGCCCTTGGTTCGGACCAAATGAACCGAACTAGAGATGTAAAAGCACCCTGAGAGAGACGGCAGATCGCACATCATTTTTATTTATTTTGCAAAAAGCACATGTTGTTTTAATTGTGAGTGCACACAAATAAAAATAAAAACTCAACAGATGATAATAACGAATAGCACTTGCCTAAATGACCAAAATCGACTGAGTTTTTTTTTTCTTTAAATGTAGGCGTCACCAGCACGATCATCGCCCTCAGAGAGTTAACCCTCAGGAGTCTGAGCTTTAGAAGTTTTGACATGCTCTGACATTTGTGCTTTTTTCAGTTGCTTATAAACACATTAATATCAAACGTGTAATTTCACTGTATTCACCACAAACTGTGCCACCATAATATGAGAGCAATTTGAGCCCCTTTCACACTGTGATTCCGGCAAATAAACGGATAATGTGACCCAGCATTTGTTCCCAGGCCGCTAGATTTGGTCCATTCCCACTGCCAGCGAAATACCGTAATATGTGCGCTTTCACACACAACCCGTAACGGTCCCGGGTCGAGTTGACACGTGACATCCTGATGTGACGTATAACGGCGAGCGATCTCCGCTTCAGCGCGGATAGTAAGGAGCTCCGCGGTCTCGACTTGTGTCCAGTTTGCGCTCATTTCTGCTTGTTTAATTTTAGTTTCTTTTGTAGACGAACACTCTCTGCGTTTAAAACACCGACGAGCTCTTCTGGCACTGCAGGGTTGTGTTATTGAAAACACAAGCTCTAGGAGTCGCACGATAACTACGCACACGTTGCGGCATTAGTTTCGGCTTTTGTTCACACAGCGCTCGTCCCGGGTCGAATCCCACAATGTTACTAGAGCCCCGACCCGGGTTCAGTTCGGTAATCAATGCCGGGACGTGGTGCTTTCACACAGAAGGCGACCCGGCAATGCTCCGGGAATATTGCGGGTCCGACGTGCAGTGTGAAAGGGGCTATGTATGTACATGCTTGTATTTTTTGAGAGAATGTTTATTTTTTTAAGTTAAGGCCTCAAAACACACAATAGATATGCGGACACAATACTTTAGACTTGCCTAGAGTTTTTGTTTCAAACTGATGTGAGAATCATTGAGCTTGCTAATTCACATAAAACACTACATTGATTTAAAGGACAACTCCGGTGAGAAATGACCCTAGGGGTGATTAACAGATGGTTAGCGAGTAGATCGTTCTCTGGGATGCGGTTTCATGGAAATCGAATGTAAAGAGTTTTATCTTTAAAAACAGATTAGCTTATAACGCTAGTCTATGGGGCACAGAGTAATGAAATTAAATCTCTAGTTAATACCACTAACAAGGCTCAAAATAGCCTCACACTAACACGGCAGCATAATGAGGGTCTCTACATGCAAACCGCAGCATTGAGAACTTTGTAAGAGTACAAACAGTTTAATAAGAAGATACTTTATAAACACAGTGCATTATGCGTTCACGGACAGGCGCCATCTTGGAAAACAGTCTCGACTCATCGAGCCACGAGCGCTCTGTCCGTGAACGCGTAATGTTCTGTCTTTATAAAGTATCTTCTTATTAAACTGTTTGTACTCTTACAAAGTTCTCAATGCTTCGGTTAGCATGTAGGGACCCTCATTATGCTGCCGTGTTAGTTTGAGGCTATTTTGAGCCTTGTTAGTGGTATAAACTAGCGATTTAATTTCACTACCCTGTGTCGACCCTGTGCCCCATAGACTAGCGTTATAAGCTAATCTGTTTTTAGAGATATAACTCTTTACATTCGATTTCCATGAAACCGCATCCCAGAGAACGATCTACTCGCTAACCATCTGTTAATTACCCCGAGGGTCATTTCTCACCGGAGTTGTCCTTTAAATTTTGTAAGACACTTTCTTTACAAAGTCCGTATGCGAAGAGGCGTGAACGATCATGAATAATGTTGTGATTTACACCCGAGAGAGTAAAAGACCTGCATAATGAATGAGCCTCAGGTGTGACAGAGAGCAAAGCAACAGGACAAAGGAAATATATTTTGTATATTATATTTTAAATTATTAAAAGATTTGACTGTAATGCAAAAAACTCTTCTGAACGATCATGAATAATGTTGTGATTTATACCTGAGAGAATAAAAGACCTGCATAATGATCTGCTTAAAGGAGTACTTCAGCGCTGGGAAGATGAATCTGTATTTAAACTGGGTCATTAATGTAGTAGAAATGTGAAATTATTTTTGAATTTGGTTCCTTCTAGACTGAGAAAAGACAGATAATGTATTTTTGTCTCATGGGGATGAAAGACTACAACTCCCAGAATGCTTTGCTGCCCTGTGAGGCCATTCCCAAAGCCACCGCTACTGGATTACAGTGACTGAGTTAGAGGAGACACTACAATTAAAAACTGAACGTGTGTGTTCAATATAACGATCGAGTCGCCGCACTGAGCACTAACTGCAGGAGTGAGATAAATGAGCTGATGAGCTCTCGTGATGAGAGCTGAGGTAATCGCGACCACACTCGCGGCATACATTCACAACGCATGTTCAGTCTGGCGCGTTTCAGTTCATGCTTTTGGAAGCTTAACTTTCATAGAAATTAATTTGAGAAGTTAAAAGACTTCCATTGCTCAGCATAGCTCCGTTTAAATGAGTGCCTGAGCTGAGCTGTGAGTGTGATCTCCATCCTCATGCCACCCTCTGCTGGCTGTAGTCTTTAGCCTTTGGCCAAACATTCCTCCGATGATGCAAATATCGTCAATTTGGGTCATAGGAGGATTTTTCCCAGAAATTAAATGCTTAAATCTCACGTCTCAGGGGGATATAAGAGGGGAAGCACAATCCTTTGAATATACTTCTGGGTTTCTACTGATACACAGCCATGTGCTAATCGCTGAAGTAACGCTTTAATGAATGAGCCTCAGGTATATGACTGAGCACAACTATTTGTTTTTTTTTTGTGACTGTACCCAAAAAATAATAAAAACTTAACAGATTATAATGATGGGTAACACTTGCCTGAATGATAAAAAACGAGTTATTTGAGTCTCTTTGGCACTGATCTATGGCGACGGCCGACTCCTGGGGGCTTCTTTGGTCTTTTCTGGTGTGAAATGAGTGACGGTGTGTTTGCTGTCTTGATCAAGCCTCACATTGTAAAGTAAACTTAACTTTTAACTTAATTTAACTTTTGAACGCTCTCGTTTCAGGACGGCTCTTGACTGGGCCAAACACTTCAAGCAACCTGAGGCTGTGGATCTGCTGGAGTCTCACATGTAAGCCTTGCGTTTGGTGTTTCGCCTCACCTCAGAGAGTGTGTGGGTGTTACAGTGTGTGTGTGTGCACAGATGGTGTGTCGAAGGGGCTCGGCTGGACGAGTCGTCTCTGGTTCAGACGGCCTCATCTGAACTGAGCTCGGAGGACCAGGAGCTGCTCAAGGCGTATCATCACAGCTTTGATGACGAGAAGGTCGACCTGGACTTCATTCTGCATCTGCTGGTCAACATCTGCCAGAGCTCTGACGAAGGTGTGTGTGTGTGTGTCCTCAGACTCTACTGCATCAGTGTGTGTGTGTGTCCTCAGACTCTACAGCATCTGTGTGTGTGTGTGTGTGTGTGTGTGTGTGTGTGTGTGTGTGTGTGTGTGTGTGTGTGTATCCTCAGACACTACAGCATCTGTGTGTGTGTGTGTGTGTGTGTGTGTGTATCCTCAGACACTACAGCATCAGTGTGTGTGTGTGTGTGTCCTCAGACTCTACAGCATCAGTGTGTGTGTGTGTATCCTCAGACACTACAGCATCTGTGTGTGTGTGTGTGTGTGTGTGTATCCTCAGACACTACAGCATCTGTGTGTGTGTGTGTGTCTTCAGAAACTACAGCATCTGTGTGTGTGTGTGTGTGTGTGTGTGTGTGTGTGTGTGTATCCTCAGACACTACAGCATCAGTGTGTGTGTGTGTCCTCAGACTCTACAGCATCTGTGTGTGTGTGTGTGTGTGTGTGTGTGTGTGTGTGTGTGTGTGTGTGTGTGTATCCTCAGACACTACAGCATCTGTGTGTGTGTGTGTGTGTGTGTGTGTGTGTGTATCCTCAGACACTACAGCATCTGTGTGTGTGTGTGTGTGTGTGTCCTCAGACTCTACTGCATCAGTGTGTGTGTGTGTCCTCAGACACTACAGCATCAGTGTGTGTGTGTATCCTCAGACACTACAGCATCTGTGTGTGTGTGTGTGTGTGTGTGTGTGTGTGTATCCTCAGACACTACAGCATCTGTGTGTGTGTGTGTGTGTGTGTCCTCAGACTCTACTGCATCAGTGTGTGTGTGTGTCCTCAGACACTACAGCATCAGTGTGTGTGTGTATCCTCAGACACTACAGCATCTGTGTGTTTGTGTGTGTGTGTGTGTGTATCCTCAGACACTACAGCATCTGTGTGTTTGTGTGTGTGTGTGTGTATCCTCAGACACTACAGCATCTGTGTGTTTGTGTGTGTGTGTGTGTGTGTATCCTCAGACACTACAGCATCTGTGTGTGTGTGTGTGTATCCTCAGACACTACAGCATCTGTGTGTGTGTGTGTGTGTGTATCCTCAGACTCTACTGCATCAGTGTGTGTGTGTGTCCTCAGACACTACAGCATCTGTGTGTGTGTGTGTGTGTGTGTGTGTGTGTGTGTGTGTGTGTGTGTGTGTGTGTGTGTATCCTCAGACACTACAGCATCTGTGTGTGTGTGTGTGTGTGTGTGTGTGTGTATCCTCAGACACTACAGCATCAGTGTGTGTGTGTGTGTGTGTCCTCAGACTCTACAGCATCTGTGTGTGTGTGTGTGTGTATCCTCAGACACTACAGCATCTCTGTGTGTGTGTGTGTGTGTATCCTCAGACACTACAGCATCAGTGTGTGTGTGTGTGTCCTCAGACTCTACAGCATCTGTGTGTGTGTGTGTGTGTGTGTATCCTCAGACACTACAGCATCTGTGTGTGTGTGTGTGTGTGTGTGTGTGTGTGTGTGTATCCTCAGACACTACAGCATCAGTGTGTGTGTGTCCTCAGACTCTACAGCATCAGTGTGTGTGTGTGTGTATCCTCAGACACTACAGCATCTGTGTGTGTGTGTGTGTGTATCCTCAGACACTACAGCATCTGTGTGTGTGTGTGTGTGTGTGTATCTTCAGAAACTACAGCATCTGTGTGTGTATCCTCAGACACTACATCATCTGTGTGTGTGTGTGTGTGTGTGTTTGTGTGTGTATTTTCAGACACTACAGCATCTGTGTGTGTGTGTGTGTGTGTATCCTCAGACACTACAGCATCATTGTGTGTGTGTGTGTGTGTGTGTGTGTGTCTCCTCAGACACAACAGCATCATTGTGTGTGTGTGTGTGTGTGTGTGTGTGTGTGTGTGTGTGTGTGTGTGTGTGTGTGTGTGTGTGTATATCCTCAGACACTACAGCATCATTGTGTGTGTGTGTGTGTGTGTGTGTCCTCAGGTGCAGTGCTGATATTCCTGCCCGGCTATGATGAGATTGTCTCTCTGAAGGATCGCATCGTCTTTGATGATAAAAGGTTCACAGAGCACCAGCAAAGGTGTGTGAGTGTTTGTGCTGTCTGTTGCCTTCCACATTCAGCTGGAAATAATGAAGCTGTGATACTATTGGCTGATTGCCTTATGACATCAGAGGAAAACAAAAGGAACTGTTAGTGGATTTCCCATTTATTAGGAAAATGTGTTCATGTTTTAGAGAGGGTGTTTTCTGGAAATAAACTCAGAATTACAAGATATAAACTTGAAATTCTGGGACATAAATTTGGAATTGTCCAATATAAACCCGGAGTTCTGAGATGCATATCTGAATTATAAGTTAAAAAGTCACACATTTCTAAACGGGCTTCTGAGCTTAAAAATGTCTAGATTTGTTATGTTTAAGTGTCTGAATGCATTGGTTGTCAGAGGAACTGTCTGTCATCAGGTTCCAGGTCTTCATACTTCACTCCAGCATGCAGACGTCAGACCAGAAGAAGGTTTTGAGGAACACTCCTAAAGGGGTTCGGAAGATCGTGCGTATCCCGTCCTCCTCTCATCTCTGTAAAACACACACACACACACACACACACACACACACACACACACACACACACACACACACACACACACACACACACACACACACACGCACACACTCCATTAAATCCTCGCCTCAGACCATCTGCTCTCGCTCTGCAGATTCTGTCCACCAACATCGCAGAGACCAGCATCACAGTCAACGACGTCGTGTTTGTCATCGACTCCGGCAAAGTTAAAGAGGTTCGGGTTTCTGCCATTATCGTATTAAAGGGATAGTTCACCCAAAAATGAGCCTGTGATGTTTATCTGCTGACCCCCTGCACTGCAAAAAAATGCTTTCCTCAGTTAGTATTTTTGTCTTGTTTCGAGTCCAAACATCTAAAAATTCTTAAAACAAGAAGTATTTACTAGACAAGCAAACATTATTGTCTTGTTTTGGGAACAAATAACTCAAAATGAAGAGAGTTTTTGCTTAAAATAAGATAAATAATCTGCCAATGGGGTGAGAAAAATAATCTTAATTCAAACAGAAAACAAGATTATTTTTCTCACCTCATTGGCAGATTATTTATCTTATTTTAAGCAAAAACTCTCTTCATTTTGAGTTATTTGCTCCCAAAACAAGACAATTACTTTTGCTCGTCTAGTAAATACTTCTTGTTTTAAGAATTTTTAGATGTTTGGACTAGAAACAAGACAAAAATACTGAGTAAGAAGAGCATTTTTTGCAGTGAGTGCATCAAGATGTAGGTGTGTGTGTTTCTTCAGTAGAACACAATTGAAGATTTCTAACTCAACCGTTGCTGTGTGTCGGTCATATAATGATGTGAATGGGGAACAATTCTATGAAAGTAAAAAAACATGCTTAGACAACACACACACAGAGCCCTGAGGCTCATGAGGACACACTGATGTCTTAAGACACAAAATGATCAGTTTGTTTGAGAAATCGAGCCGTATTTATATCATTTTTAACCTCAAATACAGCACTATATCCAACTGAACACGCTTCACTTCCGATAAGGTTAATAACGCTTTGGCTCATATATATCTAGATCGTGTATTATTGACCTTACTGAATTTTGAAAGACCGTTGTATCGATAAGCTCTGAGGTTTTCATTTCTGCTGTCGGTGCTTTTGAAAATGCACGTGACGTAAGAGAGAGAGCGCAAAATGACAGCCGAGGACAGAACTAAACCTTCATACACTTTAGAGCTGTTGCATAACGCTAGCTGAACAAACACTGAGTTTCAGGAGTAGGTTTAGGCCCCGATCACACCGAACGTGTTTTTCAGGTTCGAAAACGCGAGGCGCACTGCCTTTTTTGGTAAGCGGTTTTTCATTCAGAAAAGAGAAGTGCGCTGCAGGTTTGTTTAATGTTTCTAGGCAACCCCCGAATCTCCTGTACTGTCAGTCAAATCAATGTAGCGGTCAACACAACGGAAGGCCCGCCTCTCCATTCATTCGATTGGACAACAGAAAATAAACGCGATGACGTCGGGCGCTTTTCTGCTCAGAGTTGACTTTTTTTCAACTTCATGTGCTCGGAGCGCTCCTTCAAAAACGCGAGGCGCCCAGGGCGCATAAGCAGCGCGCATAACGCTCTCTGCCAACCGAAATACATTCAAGGCGCCTCTCGCTGCAAAAACGCGTTCTGTGTGATCGGGCCCTTAGAGTTGACAAATCCAACCTGGTTTAGATAAAGTTCAACTGTTTCTCAAAGCTTGGTATAAACTTGTTCTGTCAACTCAGGTTTAATCCAGAGTTAGCGATCAACTCTGAAGCGGGAGCACCTGAAAGTGTGACACGTGCGGCAAACAGCCAATCACAGCGTCCGTTTGAGTCACTTCTCTTCTGAAGATCTTTTTGAAAATTATCATGAATTAAATGTGTTTCCACAGCAGGAATAAACACTTTAGTTTGAGAAGGAGAATATCTGACTATATCACTGCATGACGCGACTCAAAGAAATATGCCTAATAATTATAGGTTCACAAAGAGCTCAAATGAATACACTTTGTTTAAAAGAATTACGAATGCATACTATTTGGCTACTTGTCAATCAATATAGTATTTATATGAACATATTATATTAACTTAAAGTGATTATAATTCATATAATATAAATATAATAAATAATTAGCACCAAAAGATTTTAGAGAATTGAAAGAATTAGCACCGCAATTTTATTTCAAAAGTTTTTTTTTAATTATAAACTGCTTTAATTTGGAACGAGAGATACAGGGGGTGTGGCTTTATTGCATCTTTACTTGCAGCTGATTGGTCCAGTTCGGGTTTGTGATCTCTAACCCAGAATAAAACCGGCTCCAGAGCAGGTTAGCCGTGCAGTGTAAGTTAGCATGGTAATAAACACCGCTAAAACCAATCCATCTTCTTGAGCCCGAAAAAACAGTTTGCTCAAACTAATCTCGAACTTACCTGGGTAACAACGGAAACCAGCTTTGTGGAACAGGCCACTGATCTGTGATATTCTGATTTTGTTTTAGATTTTGGCTTCCAAAGATTATAATAATAATATTTATGTCTAGCGCAACTTAATTCCCTTTGCAGCAACGCTGTCATTTCTCCCTATAACTCAAACGTAATGACAGAATCTCAGCACGATCAGTGATTGTTGTAAAATATAGTCTAGCAACTGTTGGTAAATTGTGGGACGCGTTTAATAATAAAAAGAGCAAGAGATTGCGCAAGAGATTGTTCCCAAGTTGGCGCGCGCTCCGAAACACCCTGTATTGGACGTTGTGGTGCTTCGTGACGTAGGATGGTACTTCCCTACCACGCCCCTGGCACGAGCTCACCACGCCCTGAGAAACGTTTTCCCGTGATCACATGATGAGAACGGCTTCAGTCCAGTATGAGCGCTCATGTTACAGAAACATTATGAATGAAACTCTCGTCACTTGCTTTCAACATCCTAATGGAGAAAATACAGATAAATAATGCAGTTGTAAGTACATGTTAAGCTTTTCTTCTGATAGTTTTGCCGCCCGTCATGTCTACAGATAATTTTCATACTTCAGCCGCTTTCGGACAAACCCTGACACGCAAATGGTTGCCGTGGTTACAAACTAGACTGTTCTAGACTGCTGGCGTATGTAGTCTAACTTTTATTTGAGGAAATCTGCTGTAATCGGCTATTAGGTTTGAACTTATTGGTCCTGTGCTTTTTTAGGGGCATTCAGTATAAGGATATGGCTGTTCAGTGTTCATAGATTAGTTAGTGATCTCATTCTCTCTTGCGCTGCTGCTTCACTAGCATGAATGAATGAATGAAAGCATCGTCGGCATCGGGAGTTAACGCAGTTTGAGCCAGCGGCTCGATTGATAAGGCTCTGTGTCTACAGACATTTCACCCTCCTCCACTTCAGGTGAAGGTGCTGGAGAAAAGTCCTCTACTTTAGATGACTGCTCTGCTGCAAAGCTGCTGTC